>NW_016157909.1:71606-111709 GCF_001687245.7 Rhagoletis zephyria
AAAAGTGACCCGGTTCTAGAAAATGAAACTCATGATAAAGCTGAATATGTCGGAAACTAAAGAAGAACAGATAACTCTATTTGAAAGATTTTGATTAGTTTAGTACGACAGCAATACTAACGCAATTTGTACCAAATAACCGAAAAAATTTTAGCCAATTAGTCGGAAACTAAAGAAGCTATCCAAAAACCACAAATTGTCAAAATTACGCTTCCGGCAATTTTCCATCCAGGCGACGATATTTGAATAGGTTTGTATAGTTACCAATAGTCAGTACTAATTTGTACTGGAACCTGCAAACTTTTACTGGAAAAGTGTATGATAACCCAAAAATTTGCAAGAGAGCACTGAATCGAGAGCGTAACAACACGAGAGAGCTGCAAATTCTTGCTAGTGAAATTTTTACTAGCAGAAATTAGCTAGCAGAAGAAGAAGAAGAATAAATGTCAAAAGAATATATAAAAAGTGGTGTTACTAGCTCAGTTGATTTTGTGTATGTGTTTCGCCGCACGGCTTCTGATATCAAATTGAAAAATTTTGTTTGAATTTCTACTCACACTTACAGGTTTTGACAGTTTATGCCGCCAAAGCAAAAACAAAATACATGTAAATTTTTGTTTTTGTACTCCTGCAATCACCTTATATTGATTCGCCTTGGCACAAACAAAAGTAAAATGAGTGGAAACAAAAATATTAATGATGTACTGGACAGTGTTAGTGCTTGTGTGTAAAGCAAAGAGTTTAAAACTGATTTATAAATAGTAAAATGTTTACAGCAGATTGTCAAAGCAGTGCAACAACTGTTCTCTTGCAAGTTTTTGCTAGTTTTGTGTTCAATAACCTCTTCTGCTAGTTTTCTCTTCTTCTCAATTTTACGCTCTATTTTGCTTTTACGCTCTCGCTGCAATGTTTTACTGGAGAAGTTACTATACAAACCTAATGTTACTCGCATATTTTCGAGCCTGTATGTAAATTTTCGGGAAAAAGGTTAAAAAGTGTATTCATCTGCTGAAAAGATATTTTCGCAGATTCACAATTTATTTAAAATAAATCTATTAGCCCAATCTCCAATTCCATGTGAATAAATCTCCCCAGTGCTTAAATAATTTTCACCACATTAAATAGCTGCACAACACCCTAATTGTCGAAAAAGCGTTGCTTGCAACACTAGTCCTTTATGGGGACCAAACTTGGCGAAAAAAAATAGCTAAGTTTGTTTACTGGATATACTGAGATGTAAATAATATTAATTAGCACTTTCTCATTACTTTGAAAAGGGTCCTCTTTAACATTGTTTACATTATATTTTAATACGGAATTTCGCAATTCAGTTCTTTGAAAAGCATAATTTTCAAAGAGCAGATTTTTGAAAACGATAATTTTGTTAAGCAGAATTTCGTGTTCCGAATTTTGAAGTACTAACCCCCAAGCAAGGTTAAATTATTTCATTAAGTCTACTGAGCACATTATCGAAAATGTGTGAAACGGCAGTTTCCAGAATAGTGAAAAAACTATATTTACACCAGAGGTGGGCAGCCTCGGCAGAGCATCTTTGTAATGTGCTAGCAATTGATGTCACTGGGTGCGTGCGAATAAGTTGAATGAAGCTCTCGCTGTCTTCTCAAGCAGAGCGTGTATGTATATGCGAATACGACGCGAAGTTGCCCTCTGGACGCTGCCCAGGACTGATTTACACCCCTATTCTAGAACCCGAATTTTCGTAATTCGTGTTTTTCCAAGTCAACCGTATGAAGGAAACAAAGTAAAAAGGAATTAAAAATCCACTTTAAGTACTTATTTATGGTAAAATTTTTTGATTTCACATATTTTGAAGAAAATTATGGATTCTATCGCATTTGCAATTATTGCAGTGGAGTAAGAGCGCGCTATGGAAATTAACTCACAAAGGTAAGCGGAGCTGTGGGCCATAGTAACCGTGGACGCATCTATGTATGTCAACTTCTGGTTGAATTGTTGAACCACAGGCCATAACTCCTCTTATACCTGAAGAACTGGTTATCAATCCAGTTAATGCAGCTTCTTCCAAGTTATTAAAAATGTGCGCTTGCTTCTGCCTTCGGCCGCGCTTAGGGATTATAACCCTTATTAAGTAGAATTTTCCTTTCTGTGTTGCCGGTGGGAAGCTATTGTAAAATATATAAGATATTTCTTGTGCTACGCCATCCAGAGTATGTTTCCGCAGAACCCACATCGAAATTTGCAAAAAAAGTGCATAGTTAAAACGAATTTATTAATAAACTAGTATTCGGTCTTAAATTAAAGTTGAATCCTTTGACTTCACGTGTACGTTAAAACTTTTAGATTCGGGTCATGCGTTTGGACATAACAACCCAATATCATTGTATAAATAACTAAACCGTAACAAAGTTTCTCGATTAGCGGCACCAAACATTTATTTTTGTTCGTTCATATAAAGCAGTGGATAAAAATGTACGCATATCCAAAAGGTAAAGTAATTTTTTGTCCAAACACACATCGACTAACATGTTTTTGCTTAATTACAACGCTTTTATCAACTTGCAATGTTGTGTGTCCAGACACCATTCATTGTTATAAAGCCTTTGCTTTGAAAAGATCCTAAAAAAATGTCTAGTGCATAGGACGACATCTACCTCTTAACCGACGCTACAGTGGAAATGGACGACACGCCATTTCTTTAAATGAAATTAATTGGTGCTCGTATGTATGTACATACATATGTATATGCATGTGTGTGCACCAATCTATTAATATCGTTGAACTATTTTAATATCTATTGCAAAATTTTGTACAGACAAGACTAAAAAGTAGAAAATAGATAATTTAAAACAACCTTTTAATTATATAACGATTTTATAAATGGACTAAAAAGTAGAAAATAATATTTCTCAGTCCCATAGAATTTGTTTTGATAACTTTAGATTTTGAAATTTTAGCAAAAGTTATTATAAACCATTTATGAGATTGAAAATGAAAAGCGTGTGGCGCATGCAATACAAAGCATTAGATTTAATTGACAATAGTCAAACTACATAACCTAAAATTTCTACAGAGAAAGTACAAATTTGAGATCGATTTTAAGCGGTCGTTATTCATAAATGCACATACATTTTCATTTCAATCTCATAATTGGTTTATAATAACTTTTGCTAAAATTTCAAAATCTAAAGTTATCAAAACAAATTCTATGGGACTGAGAAATATTATTTCTACTTTCTTTCTACTAGTTTTTTATATTATTTATTTTTTATCTCGTTCCGACACAGAATTGTTTTCGTACAAAATTACGTAAAAAAGCTGTAAATTTCTTACTCGATCGTTTTTAGGCATGCCACTGTTACGAATATACGATTCGGATAGCAGCATACCATTTCTACGATTCGTAGCAAAATCCATATATTGATGCTCGGCTTCGCCCGAACTTTACTTGTTATACCCGAGCGCACTTGTGCACAAGGGTATTATAACTTTGTTCTCATAACGGTTGTTTGTAACAGCCAAAACGAATCGAGATAGATATAGACAAATGTGTACATGAATGCTCATAATGAAAAGAGAAATCGATTAAGCCATGTCTTTCCGTCCGTCCGTCTGTCCGTGTACACGATAACTCGAGCAAGAACTGAGATATGTGAATGAAATTTGGTAAGTAAGTTATTTTATCCAAGGTAGGTAGGGATTGAAAATGAAATCGAGCAATAACCACGCCCACCTCCCATATAAAGGTATTTTCGAAATATGCAAAATCTAAGATATTTCCGCAAATACTGGATCCAAATTGTTGAAAGTTTGTATTTGAGGTAGAATTTTGGCATAAAATAATACAGTTATAAAATTTTTGGAAAATGCGCGTGGCGCCGACCACTTATGATTAAATGCTGTATCTCTGTAGTCCCTTTACCAATCCCTACCAAACTCGGTGAGAACATTGCTTAGGGCCTCACTAAGAAACTCATTGAAAATGATTTTTAGGGAAAGTTTTGGAAAATTGGCGTGGCACCGTCCACTTACGCCTACATATGTGTATCTTCGTACCTGGTTTATCCATTTCTATTAAACTCGGCACATTTAGCAACCTTGGCGCAAAAAGCAATATGTTGAAAATTTATGAAATCGGTCTAAAATTACTGCGATTAACCATACAACGGTAAATTTCAGAAATCCAAAAACTCAGATCTTTCAATAACTAAAGATGCCAACTTACAACAATACTTTAATAAGACACAAGATTATTGATTGACTTATGAAGTATATATCGACAACCGCCGATTTCCACCAAATTAGGTTCAATTATTTCAACATATCATAGCTTGTTATTGAAACTGTTTGACATTGGGAAAAATACTCTCCCTTATCACCTTTACTGAAAGGTGAATAAACTATATTTAATACATGCGCCGGGTATATAAAGTTCGGTTTCGCCCGCACTTATACTTCTTTACTTGTTTTTATTTATTTATGTCAAAACAGCCAATTAAGAAATTCAAATTTCCCTTTTTTGGTGGGCAACGTGGTGGATAGTTAAGAACGGATTACAGCATACCATTTTTATACTTTTCAAAGCGAAGCTACGAATTCGTAACTATGAAAATTTGGATTACAGCATAAGGGTTAGCGTGGGCCGAATATCCGTTTTTTAGAACTTTGTTTGGTAATAGCAAAAATATGGTTCATTATGCTCTAAAAACAATTTGTGTGAGAAAATTAAAATTAATAAATACAATAAGTAATAATTTGCTTTTACTAAAATTTTAACTATCTTTGAAGGTATTAGTCCAACATCATTTGGTATATGGATCTTTATTGTAGAGAATCGAAGTTAGCTAAGAAAAAAAATTGTTAGCACTTGACCTTTGAAGGACTTGGGTGAGCCTAAGATATTGACTAAAAATTGTCATCTTTCACACAGATTGTTTTTAGAGCATAATAAACCATAATTTTGCTATTATCAAAAAAAAATTCTAAAAAAGCGGATTTTCGGCCTACGCTAATAGGGGTGTACATTTTAGTCCTATTTATCGCAAAAATAGCTGTGTTTTCTTTGGCAGTGGTCGGGATACGGATAAAAAGTTTGCACGCAAATGCAACAACGATATGATCTTGACAGAGATCTGGTTCAATTTATGATCCACTCTGTTTGTTTTGTTTCACTGGTAACTTGCAGCACGGTTTGGTAGCACTGACAATTGAATGTATATACAAACAGATATTCTGCCATTTCATTCTCTCCAATTGATTCAAATCGCCTTTATGTTAAATATCTAGCGGACCCGCCGAACCTCGTCTCGCCCAAAATTAATTTTTTTGGGGAAATTTTGGTACAACACACCCACCAACTAATCACTTAACGACGTCCAGTGGCACATTTATCTGCATTTGATCCACATAAATCCAGTACATATAGACTTATTTGAGATGAAATCCTTTAGCTGTCTAATCATTGCATTTATGGACATTCATCAAGAACTGTACTTATTCTGGTAATTCGCCGTAAAACAATGAGCTCAGGGGTTCTGGTGGTTGATTTAGCGGTAGTAATTTGACTACAACCCCGGAATAACTCAATCCTGGCTTGCCCGAATGAAAGATTTACGCATTGGGTTTTGCATACAGATTAAAATTTTTAGATAGTTGGCAAATCTCTTTATAATTATTACTTTGTGTTTCATTCGCTGAATGATTTGCAATATTTTACATATTTAAGTAACTTAGACAGGAGTAACACTATTCAAAACTTTGTAATTTTTATCTAAACCGTTGATGTTTCAATCATTAAATTTTATGAAGTATTATGAAAGATGTGGTAATAGATTGACCGGATGCAGTGCTTTTAGCTTTTTAAACAACGTGGCTATCTTTCGCTCGTACGTGTGCTTCCCCTGTTGAATCAGAATTTGATAAAATATTAAGAGATATCACGTCGTAACACAAAAATATCTCTTATAATAATAATAATAATAATATCCCAACGGTTTTTACCCTCCATTCCCGCCCATCCGCACGAGGGGCGCAGTCCGCATGACGTACGGAACCAGTATTTTCAATTTTTGCGCCGAGTCACGATAGGCAGGAGTTTGTTAAGTGTCGAGATCTAAAACTGTTCAGCTACAGAACTAAATTCATCAGCCGATTTTATGTCTTTATTTTAATGATTCATTTATTGAGAGAGGACAGTATCGATTTCTTAATGCTGAAAAGCGGATCTGATATATCAAACTTGCTGGAATGAGAGTTAAAATCCTGGCATAAGCAACGGAGTGGGTCGTGCAATTCAAAATTAGTTTTACAAGCTTTCAGAAATAGGTGGAAAAAGTGTATTGATACCCGGGAGGGAACATTAAGGCTAACTTCGCCAAAAAGAAATAAGTATGCATATAGATTGTTAAATAGTTGGCAACCCCCTTCAAAATTATTACTTCTGGTTAACATGTCTATTCTGCGCTGGTAATAACAAGTTTGTAACCGGTAAATAAAGTTCCTTTCAATTTTTAAATTCTTTTCGCATTCTGTGTACTCTTGAAACCGTTAAATTTTGTTACCATCTTCATAGCTGAATTGCTGAATATTTTAACTGCATTACCAACGTACCTAGAATCGCGGTGACAAGAACTTCGGCAACGTGCAGAATAGACCTCTAAGAGGGCATTTAAATGTGTTTCATTCGCTGAATGCTTTACAATATTTTACTCAAGATATATATATATATATTTAAGTCACTAAAATTTTAAGCAGGTGGCAATCCTAAAGCTTTTTATTTTTTACCTTAACCTATCCCTCAGAATGGTGTTTAGTTCAGTAAATTTGATGGAGTATTAAGAAAGATATGACGCATTATTGACCGGATACAGTGCTTTCAGCTCTTTAAAACCCCCTTTTTTAAATAAGTATCTAAATTGAAAAAAACGTGACTATTTTTCGCATGTGCATGAGCTTCTCCCCTTTAAAATAAGATATAATTTATTAAATTTGATAAAATATTAAAGGAGATATCGTTTGGTAACAGAAAAATACCTTTTAGAAATAAGTATGTATATTGATATGGCCTTATTCATAAAAAATAAAGTAGGTTTAAAGAGCTTTATAAATTGACGTTTTCATACATTTTTCAATTTATAAACCTTTTATAAATCTACTTAATTTTTTTATGAATAAGGCCAATAGATTATAACCAAAGAGGGAATATTATTTCGTTTAAATATACATTTTTCCATTTAATGAGTTAATTTTTATAATTTCATTTTTCTCGTGCTAGTGGTATAAAATTAGTGCTGCGAACCCTAATAAGAATGATCCAGATCGTTTCCGTGAAAAATGATCGTGATACTGAGCTGATAGCCCAAGGAAACACTACTATAAAGCTTAAGCAAAAGGCTAACGTATCCAATACGACATAGCTTACTTAATAGTAACACTGTAAAAATTCAAATAAATTGTATAGTTATGATTTCTGGCAAGTATTTCCAAATCTTTGTTTATATCCGCTTTGTTTCTTATGGGCTATTACCCCTATAAACAGCAAAAATCCTTACTAATATTATAAATCCGAAATAGAGCTTGTTTGATTGTTACGCTTTCACGCATTAACTACTCAACCGATCGTCTTGAAATTTAGTACACTGGTGTAATTTAGCCCAACTTAAAACAAAAGGCTGGTTTTCACTATGTAAGGTTCACACATTGTCAACTGGGATTAAAAAGCGGTTTATCGACTGATTTGAATCAGGGTAGGTCTTTATTCGTGTACATGCGCTGCTAAATCGGCTATCTGTCTGTTTTGGCCCATAATATCATCGGTAAAGGTATAGATAAAGGAGATAAGGTTGTGTCAAAATAAGTCGCCAAATTTTGGCGTAAAATATGACATAGTGAAAACCAGTCTATAGGATAGATTTAAACTCGATTAGACGATATTTGTGATAGAGTACTGGAACTATATAAAATCATTTCCATACTCATGAAAGAGATGACACCACCCTCAACTTAAATTAAGGGAATTATTTTTTGAAAAAGGTTGCCACCCGTTTGCAAAGTCAAATTTAAATTAATAGGGCTATTCGCGATCCGGTGCAAATGGCCTAGCGTCATTGCATTGCAAATTTGTATTGCAAATTATTTGCAATACACAAACAAAATACACGCATTTGCATTTGTCATGGCTTGGCAAATTTGCAATACCGAAAATCCATAGCATAAAAATGCTATGCATTGCATTCATAAACAAAACCAAAGCTGATGCACAAAAATTGTTTTGCAAAAGCTTTGCCATGACAGTTTAATAAAGGTCGCTCACAATCCATGGCATATTTCTGCAATTGCATAAATTTGTCAGTTCTTATGCACCGAATCGCGAATAGCCCTATTTATTCGCAAGCTATCTGAAAAATTAACATATGGGTGTCACACGAAAGATTGTTAAGAAACCCTCAGATTGAACATTCAGAATATTATTGACTTATTTTACAAGGGCTGCAACCCGTTTAAAAATTAAATACAATTAATTTAAACGAACTACCACAATATGGGCATCAAATGTTTTTAAAAAGAGCTTTAGTTCTAAGCTAAATGTTTGTTTAAAATTTGAAACCCCAAATTCTACTTGAATTAAGAGAATGAATTATAGATTGGCGCACATATGTTAGTGTTTGGCCGAACTTCCCCTGCGGTTTGTGGAGTGTGCCTTGATGGTGACCACAAAGGGGAATCGCCGACTACGAATGGCGATTGTATTTGTATGAGCTGTTTTTCATGGCAGAAATACATTCGTAGGTTCGCCATTGCCTGCAGAGGGGCGGCAGCTATTAGAAAAACACTTTTAATGGAATTAGGTAATTGGAATATGTATCACAATATGGGTGCCTGACGAAAGGGGTTTCATAAGGTTTTAGTTGGAAAATCAATTCCATACTCATGAAGGAGTGCTGCCACCTTTTATTTATTTGAAAATTATATTAAAAAATGAATGTCAGGTGGCTGAATAAAGCTGTAGTTTGACAATATTTTCAATAGAGTTGGCAGTTGTCCTAAAAGTCAAATTTAAATTAATTTTACTCAAGTTTGACTGTCAAAAGTAAGAGTGTAAAGAAACGTTCAGCGTGAACATATAGAGTTGTCTGTAAATTCCAACTATTCAGTAATTTTAATGAATTATTACTATATGGGTATCAATCGAAACAGTTTAGTTTTAGCTTAAAAATATTTTGAAGATGGTAAAAACAATTTAAAATCACCCATTTTGGCATAGTTTAAGGATTTTGAGTTTTATAGAAATAAATTACACCTAATGTAGTACGCAGAAATTTCATACACTCAGCAAATCGGGAGAGGGCGATCTAGCAAACTATATTTCTTGCTTATAATAATAAATTTCATAAGTTTATTACAATTGTTTGCTATTTTTTTTATAAAATACTACATACGCGGAACGGTCTCCGGATTTCCACCTACCTCATTTTAATGAAAGGTGAAAGGATACAAAAACTTACTAGTTCAGTAAACTCGTTATATCCTATATCTAGCCGCAAAAGACTTGTTAGTCGAGCGATAGATTTTGGTAATGTTATTAAGTTATTTAAGCGCAGCTCCAGAACTTTCAAATGTATTAAACGACCAAAGTTTGCAGGCAAGAATTCCAGGTATGTCTCATTTAAAAATAATTCTTTGAGTGTAATAAGGCTCGTTAAGGCATCAGGTAGGCGGTTGAGGCTATTGCAGCTCAAGTCTAAATGGGTTAAATTTTTACACGCTTTCATACTTTCAGGAACATTTGAAATGACTGTAATGCGTACATTTTAAAAATGAGTTTTAATCGGTTCGGCCATACTTACAATTTCGACTTAAATTCAATGTTTGCAGCTGCCGTAAAGCAGCAACGGCATTCGGAACTGATTCTAAATTATTGTTGCTTACCACCAAAACACGTAAATTCTGACAGTAAAATAGCTCTGGCGGAAGACTTGTGATCTGTACGGAACGCGTTTTAAAACATTGTTATTAACAGTCTAGTTTAAATGCTACTTACGCGTGCCGAATTTAAATAGAGTTCTTCTAATGTACGCTCATGCTGCCATACATTTGGGAAAGCATCACTCAGTATATTATTGCTAAAATCTAGTTCTAAAATAATATCATCATTTTGATTCGCCAGGCAAGAAAAACAGCGGAGAAATGCCATTTTTTGCCTAATTTCCGAAAGTCGTTTGTTAAGTAGTAGGTGCAGATATGTTTACGATTTGGTTTTTTTTCGGTACTTAGGAAGGTGATGGTAATTCAGCAGTTTGCGGCAGGACTTCTTTGTTAAAAGCACACGCTGAAATTATAGGTACACAAAACAGTATATTTTAGTAAGTTTTTTGTATAAAAAAAGATAATGGCTGCGTTTGACAACAAATGGTTTTTACTGGTAAATACTCGCAATTTTTGATTGGTTTTGCGTTCAATAACCCACAAACTTGCAAATTAAAGCAACCACGAGAAAGTAACAACACGAGTGAGCAAATTATAACAAGTAAACATACTACTATCAGTTATATGCAGGTGTCGAAAAACCGCCATGTATCAAAATCAAAAGTAAACAAACGTTTAAGAAGCCTTGATGTGTACTTGCTCAAAATAAAGTTAGTGAAATGAAAATATAGATGAGTAACGTAGATTTTTTGCAAGAGCAAAAGGAAAATTGTGCACCACAACTTAAAACCTCAAAGTGTCAAAATGGCGTGAAATGCAAGATTGTATTGGTTTTACGTTCCATAACTTTATCTTATAATTTCTCTTCCACTCTGTTTTGTGTTTACGCTTTCGCTGGTATTACTTACTTAAAAAATTGTTATATCTTTTTTTTGACTGTCATGGGAAAAGAGAAATTTTCTTGATCAAGAAAATAATGAGAAATTTTGGACCATTATTTAGATTAGGGCCCAACTGCTAATGGCGTGGCAGGATGTAAAAGCATAGACAGACGGCAGCGTTGATCCAGATCAATTCGTTATTTCGGAATTGTCTCATTAAATGCAACTGATCCGGATTAAGTCCTAGGGCTAATTCTACAACTAAATGCGGATAAAAGGCATTTTCAATAACAACACTAACCAAAACACAGAGAACGTCATCGGCGATAGTACATTAATCATACTCATTTAGGATAGTCCTACTAAAAGTGAATAAGAACTTATTTGAATAAGTTCGGTGAATGCACTATCGCCGACGAGGTAGATGTCCAGCATTCCCACGATATCCGGTTCTGCACACCGAAATAACTCGGGTTTTGTTTCAGCGACCTAACCCGTTTGGATCGTCGAACCCCATCAATCGTTTTTATGCAGTAACACCTCGCAGCCGGGATGGTTCGCATCCTTCTTCTGAGGGAGGGCATTGACGATGACACACCAATTCCGGCGGTGAACAAACAAAAAATTCTAGAGGTTACCTTTGATAGCGAAATAATGTCGCCTGAACACCATCTGCATAACCGGGCCCTTAAGGGAGCACAACAAAGCGTTCAGCAAGCAGTTTCTGGTAGCGTGCTACCGACGCGAGCACTCGAGCATGACCTTGCTTGAGAAAGAGCTTCCACCCATGCACGTCACAAGGAATTTTGCGTGCATAAGAACACGATCCAGACTTATACAGAACCACTGGACCTGACGACCTACACACGAGCTATAAACGGCATTCATAGATAATCTTTCTCCACCTTCTGCGACTCTCGAACTGTAAATGCCGCGGGAGACCCGTTACTCGTACCGGTCTGGATGCTGTAGCCGTCTCAATAGTTATTTAACCAGACTCGTTCCCGATATACCCAATGAGTGTCCAGCATGAGGAAATACTCATAATAACACCAACCACCTCTTTACAAGCCTACTCAGCTAAAAACACTTTCCTATGGTCAAATCTCATCTAAATGACACGTTTCCTGGGCCTACCGTTAGTTGAGCTACAACAACATCAAAATTTCCAGGCTAGTTTTGCATGTTCTTTGCATTCTACGTTCTCTTGGAAAACAAGTAAGCAAGTAAAGCAAACGAGTTTGTCGTCCACGGTAGCCCAGTGGTCAAAATTGTGTACAACTGAGTAGGACCCAGGTTCGATCCGCACTCCGAGGAATTCTTACACATAATATTTATTTTTTAATTATATATTTAATTTTTTGGTTAATGTTATTTCACATAATTCAAATAAATTAAATTGTTTTATTTAAATTTTGTTAAAAAATGCCGCAACGCTGAGCTAACTCAAAATTCAGATCAGGAAATATAACTGCTAGTGGATCGTACAAATTCAGCGCAATTAATACAAAAACAGGTATAACAATAGTTTTTTAGTGTACATAACCATCAAGAAAAAAATATTTGCACTAATTGGAGGTAGATCCTAAGAATTTTTTTTGGTTAATCGGAATTTGGTGGTGTTAATAGGCAAGCTGATTTCTTGTTTTTTCATTCGCCTTTTGCTTTTACTGATTTAACAGCACACCGTAAAAGCCAACAACAAAAACATGTAAACATTGACGGCTTGACCCTAAAAACAGGAGCCAAATACAGGTACGTTCTTTTTGTAATGTTGCTATCACCAGGTATAAATTCGCCTTGTAGGTAGTCGTTATATACGTGTCGGAGACAAGGTCGGCAAGGGGAGGTTGTTAATGCTACAAAATGGAAGTTTCTAGACTTTTCAATTTCTGCAACTAGCCTGTGGACCTTTACCGCAGACTGGCATGTCTCAAATGAGATGCGAATATCGGACCATCGGCATATTAGATTCGATAAATAGTCCCAAGGGTAGCGAACCAGGTTAATAGAAACCCAGAAAAACAAAATGAAAACTTTTCCACCTCTGTATAAAGCGGGAAATGAATACTTTAACGGCGCCATATACATCCGTGTTTTTACTGGAAGACGATGCGAGAAAATACCAAGACGATCCAACACTAGCTGGCCACTGAGAAGAAATAAATCTCAAACGCACGTCCCTTGGTGCAACGATAATATCGGGAAGCTTAGGAAAAAAGCTAAAAAACTTGTCAATTGTAAAAGAAGAACAACGGATTGGGTCTAATTTTTACGACAGTAACCGAAATGACTCGGGTTTTACCAGATCAAGGGCAGTTGTTTCGACGACCTAGCCCCGTACAGATCAATAGTTTTTCGTCCGTAGAGCAATACCTTGCAGTTGGATTGCTAAGAATCCTTCTTCTCCGGGCGAACATTGAGTCTAGCCCCGAGCCAGAATCATATATCTGCTGCGTTTGCTAGAGACGACTCCATCGGAGCTCCACTCCGGTTAGGTCCAACTCTTGCAACGGATGGAGTCACCAACCTGCTGGGGC
Organism: Rhagoletis zephyria; assembly: GCF_001687245.7. Classification (NCBI taxonomy): domain Eukaryota; kingdom Metazoa; phylum Arthropoda; class Insecta; order Diptera; family Tephritidae; genus Rhagoletis; species Rhagoletis zephyria. Next base: position 84,931 of record NW_016157909.1, read on the forward strand.
CATAGGACTCATAGGGAGTGGACCACAAGCTTTGTGGCTCCCTGTTGCTTAAGCCAAACGCGGAACGTGCAGGTGCGAATCAGCACCCAAAGAGCCTCCACGGCTCCACACAGCTCCCGTGAGCAAAAGAAAACCTCCCCACACCCTCACACCACTCTAACACCCGCTCCAACTCGCGTCTGCGAGCCAACCAGCACCTCTTGCTTGCTCACACGATCTGCTCCGTCTGTCAGAACAGAGTATATCGGAAAGTGGCATCAGTCAAATACAACTCTTTCCTTGGCTGGTGCCACTTCCGCCTATGCTCTGACCTGCGCATCACGCACGATTGGACAAGCTACCGCGCCACCTAGTTGCAGACCACCGCCGCCGCAGTCAACAACACAAACACTGCAGCCACCCACCACCAGGAAGCAAAAGCAACTGCGGCTGGCACGACAATCCCAAGGAAGACTGCACACTTCTCTTACCCTGGGTATCGCGACCAGCCTCCCAAGGCATACGAAACTTCTACAACTAAACTGTAACGGACTCCAGAGCAAGATTGGATAGATAGCAATCTTAATGGGTCGACACGGCATATTGATAGCTGCGAACCAAGAGACGAAGTTGCACGACAACTCGACATTATTGAGTTGTGCCGCCTACATGTGCTCCGTAAAGATTGTGTGCGCGAAAATGGTGGAGGGCTAGCGTTCATCCTACACTACACTGTACAGTATCGTCTAATCGAAGAAGACGTAGATCCGAGGGACACCACCCTAGAACGTCAGAACATAGCTGACCGGTCAGGCGATATCGAGCTCCAAATATTTAAAGTATATATATTAGTGTGATACAGAAAAAAATTTTTTTCTCGGAACCATGCTCAAAAGTTTAGTTAGACGCCAAAATAAGTCTCAGAAAATATGAGCTCTTAATATTAATATTACGAATGCCCGCATCGCAGTTTTCGATTTCATATAAGAACACAGGAAGTATTTTTTTTACTTCTGACTTTTATATTTAACGTACGATACGTTGTACTGTAAAGGTTTTCGAGTATTTTTGTAGAGAATACAATTAAGGTCTGAAGTCATTTTTAAATCAACTCGGCCAAAAGATATTCGGGGTGAAATTCGAAAGAATTGTAAAAAAAAAATTATTTTTCCTGTGTTATTCTTATTGAAGATCGAAGTGTTTTCTTTTACTTGTTTTTAACGAACGATACGTTGTACTGTAAAGAACTTGAAGTATTTTTGTAGAGAATTGAGCGCTCTACAAAAAAGAACTGAAGTTATTTTTCGATACGTCAACTCGGTCAAAAGTTATTCGCAGTCAAGATCTTTACAGAACGTATCGTTCGTTAAATATAAAAGTCAAAAGTAAAAAAAAAAAAATTTTCCAGTGGTATTCTTATGGGAAATCGAAAAGTGCGATGCGGACACTCTTAATATTGATATTAAGGGCTAATATTTTCTGAGGCTTATTTTGGTGTCTAAACGAAACTTTTGTGGATGGTTGCGAAGAAAACATTTTGTTTTTCTGAATCACCCCAATATATATTCCCGTCATCTGCTGCTCCGCAGGATATCATGCTGTCATAGGTTCGCTACTCAGAGGTGAAAACCGAATGGAAGTAGGTGACTTCAATGCGCACAATGCCCTTTGACACTCAGGCCTGGCATATGATCGTGGGGGAATCCTATTGGCTGAGCAGATAGACGATTCGACATTCTGCTTCATGAACGACGACGGCCTCAGCAAGGACTAGGAGATAAGCGTCTTCATGGGCCGGCATGGAATATTAATAAGCGACGAAGTTTGTCGCGTACTGACCGCAGCAAAGTTTTCTTTTGTGTATTCCTCCGTTTTACCCTTATTTCCTTTCACTCCAACCGATAGGAGCGAATTCTACCGGCAACTAGTTGTGTAACTTAAAGCTTAGGTTGAAGAGCAAAACAGCTGATCGTCGGTGGTGTGCTAACACATTGGGGAAATGTCTCCATTAGGGGTGTTCGCGCCAAAACGATACTGACCAATAGTAAATGGATAGGAAGAAGAGATGACGCGAAAAACCACAATAGGGGCGTCGCCTTTTTATCTTATCGCGGCACTTTTGTTGTCCGCTGAATGATAGCAACGGCAAAGTCCATGGTGGTTGTTTGTGTGCGCCGTCGTGGCGACCGCCAAAGCGCCCAATTCGTTTAAGAATTAACGGGCCGGCGCCATTGATCGGGCACCAACAACAACAGCACTGAGGCCCGATGGTTTTGCGGACCGGCGCGTAGGTTACGGCCCAACTTGTAGCTGCGCGCCGGGGCAGAACCTAGTGAGCATTGCGAAGGGAAACATCCCTATTGTGAGCGAATTAGTGCTAGTGTGATTTTACGAGAAAATTGAAAAGTGTTTTGGTACCAGACACGGTACAGTGGTTTATTTNGTGATTTTACGAGATAATTGAAAAGTGTTTTGGTACCAGACGCGGTACAGTGGTTTGTTTGGAATTAGCCTTGTGAAGTGCCAGGAGAGGCCCTTAGCCTGTAGTAGGACAGGCAAATCTAGAAGTGGCCCCAGTCGAGGTGGCAAAGCGCGGAGTCGGTAGCGGATTTGGGCGGCGTAGCACCGCAGGAGCACCCAGTGGTCGACGCAAAACCCGACCACAGCATAAGTATCATCTGTGTTGTTGCCTGTATTTGGATAGTAGAGTTGTGGGTAGTTTTTCCCTATCGTGGTCCCTACCCTTCCCTTTAGCATCCCGCACCCAGAGCCCAGTCACTCGGCGGGTTAAAGTTACCCCCGGCAGCTTGGGTGGCTTGCGAATGGGTTCGTAACCTTTTGGTTGGACCTCACCTCGGGTGCACCAACAAACAAGGTTTTGTTTTTGCATTTTTGTTGCGTAAAATCTTTTGTTTTGTCGTTTAATACTTTTGGGCCGCATTTAAATACTCAGTGATTTGTCTCGTAATTTTAGGCTCGCCCTAGTAGTGATATTTGTACGTTAGTTCGCTATATACATATTAATAGTTGATGCCGTTCCCTCATAAAATTGTTGTTGTCCAACTTTAAATTCCATTTGCCCTCAGAATTTTGTATATTGCCCTGTTGTTTCCCCTCAAGCAACCCCGCCGTCACCACTGAGTCAGCCGGTTGCAATTTTTTTTGTCACGTCCTTTTTGTGCGTATATTTGTTTATTTGGTTGGCCCTTGTGTATTGTTGTTTTTGGGCACTGGTAAGTGCACTTGCTTTGGTACATTAGGTACGTCGACTTTTGGTAGCAAAAAGTAAGGTAACAAATTGGCGCCCAACGTAGGGCCTTTTATTGCAAAAGTTTGGTTTTTTCCTTATTTCAATTTTCGTTTATTTTTCTATTCATTATTTTGATAGCAGGTGGCCGGACGTTTTTTCCTAATACGGCACGGAGTATTAGCGGCGCGGAATCGGCTATCCGGATTTTTTTCGTGTTTGGTGCGAACGGACCCCGACGGATAATTGTTGAGTGCAGGCGAGCGTATCGAGGATACCAGATAAGTGTAGTGGTTAAGATTTAGTGCGCGGAAAAGAAAAAGTTTAAGAAAAAAAAACTTTTCAAATTAATATCTTGTGGTGGCGAGCCTTTTGTTTCAATTTTAACTTTAAATTGGATAATAAAGGAAGCTATTTTTGGAATTTTTAATAAAAAATAGTAATAATAAAATAAAGTAGTAAAGTTAAAACAAGTAATTTTTATCAAAAAAAAACCGACTTCAACTCTCATATAAAAAAAAAAAATATATATATATATATCATGATCCACTAATCGGATCTTAACCAGATTATGGAGAATGGGACTACCTCTGAGACACTACCTTTCCGATGCAAAAAGAATTATCGAAATCGGTTGACGTGGTCCAAAGTTATGCGGTAACATACATAACAAATGAAAAATAAAATATTCCGACGAGCTGATAACCTCCTCCTTTTTTGGAAGTCGGTTAATGAGAGACCACCCTAGTGATATATAGATTTACATACATACGCACATACGTATATTGGCCGCTCCACCTTGTGTTGTGTGAAAATTATTACACACAAATATACATTCATATACATACGTATATTTACAGATTTTGCTTATTGTTTGTTGTTTCACATTTGCTGTGCCGTAATAGTAGTGCGTGCTATTTTTGTTCGGCGTTTTTTTGGGTGATAGGCTCTTTTGTTGTATCGCGTGATAGGGTCTTTTTGTTGTTGTGTAGCTAACTCAGTAGGACTGGTCCCGAAGCGGTCCAAATGGAACCATAACTGGTGTTAGGATTTATACTAATTTTTTCGAATTTTTATAAACTTTTTTATTTTTTATTTTAAATTGTTTTGGGAGCTTTACTGTAGTTTTTATTTGGTTTTTTTTTATTTGGATTCTTTAGTCCGTTTTTCGGATATTTATTTTGAATTTAATTTTTGCGTCGTTGAATTTCGCTGTTTATTTTGGAATCATGGAGATTAATAGATTGTCTCAAGAAGAGTTAGCGTAAGAGATGGAGGCTCGGGGCCTCTCGGTAGCGTCAGTAGAGTCTATGAGGAAATCGTTGCGTGCGTCGAGGTTGCTAGAGCAAAGAGGGTCAATGGACCTTTTCCAAGATTACCCGTTTAGTTTTGAAGAGGATCAGGCCGCGGTTGACGCTAAGGTGGAGGAGATCGAGAAAGTGATGGGCGAAATAGTTAAGGGCGCGAAGCCGTCGACCGGGGCCAAAGCTATGACTAAGCTTGAATGGTGTTTGTCGAGGATCGGGCGCGCGAAACCGAGCAACGACGCGGAGATGACCCAGCAGATGGAGCTGACGAGCAAATTGCTGTTACGCTTGGCCGACCTGCAGGAGGCAGGCGGTGAGAAAGACGAACGGATCGAACGGAGGATCGGGAGCGAGATACAGCGGTGGAACCGGTAGCAGCACCAATCATGGTGAACAGCGAGCGGGCGTACGAACGTGTCGAGCAAGTCGGGGCTCAAAAGATTGAGAACTTGTCGAATCGGGCATGTCGGTCCACGCATTTTTAGAGAGGGTCGACGAGTTGAGCGAGGCTCGCGGTGTGACCAGGGCTCAACTCTTTCGCGGTGCAGTTGATCTGTTTTCGGGTAAAGCGCTTTTGTGGTTTAGGTCGGTTAGGAGTTCGTTTGGCAATTGGGATGAGTTGGTTAGGGAGCTAAAGTTGGAGTTTTTGCCGGCCAACTACAACGACCTGTTAATGGACGCGATTCGCCGGCGGACTCAGGGAGCGAATGAGTCCATCGGAGTGTATGTGGACGCGATGAAAATAATGTTTGTCAGATTACAGGAGCCGTTGTCTGAGAGTAGGATGTTAGGAATAATTAGGGCGAATCTTCTTCCTTTTTATCAGACCCAGTTCGGGCTAGTTACCCCGGGGTCAGTGGCGGAACTGGTCGCGTTAGGTAGGAAGTTGGAATCGATTAGGTCGTCGGTCGAAGCTTTTGTCCCCCCACCGAGTCACAAGGCCAAGGGTCTATTGGAGCCTGACCTGGCCTATGCCTCGGTGAATGTAGAGGTTGCAGCGGTGGCAGATCCAAAGGGCAGCGAAGGGTTTAGGGCGGGGCCTAATACCGGTTGTTTTAATTGCAGGCGGTTTGGTCATGTTTCAGCTGATTGTAGAAACGGGATAAAGTGCTGCGGCTGTGGTAGGCCTGGGCCATGAAGCGGGACTGCCCGGCGTGTGCAGCGAAGCGGAATGGCGCCCAGGGTACCCAGCGTAGTCCGGGTGGAGGTGGTCGGCGGAACCACAACCCGTTTAGGTCGGAGTCGAAGTCGAATAGTAGGGCGAATAGTTGGTCGAATTCGAAGTCAAATGTTAGGTCGGAAAATAAGTCGGGAAACGGGGGGTGGCGGGACGCCAGGTCGGGTGGTCTTGTAGGGCGAGTTAATAATCCTGCTAACTCCCAGCTGGCTAAAGTAGGTTTCGGTGAGTCGAATGTTCGGTTAGCATATTCTTTGGTGGCGGGTGGCTTCGATAAGCGTCCGTATTTAGACTTACAATTTTTGGTTCAACTTTTCGAGCGTTGTTGGATTCTGCAGCGACGAGGACGGTGATTGGTCAATTCGGTTGGAGTATTTTGAGTTCTTGGGGCATTAGGGCGTCTTCTTTACCGAACTCTTTAAAAATGACTTTGGCGGATGGAGGCCATATTTCGGTTTTAGGTTCGGTTTCGTTGCCAAGTCGGTCCTCCTGGAGTGCCTCATAGTCCCCGGTTTGCCTGAGTCTTATCCTTGGTGTCGATTTTTGGACCAAGGCGGGTATCATCCCGCATTTTATGAAGATGAGGTGGAGCTTTTCTCAACCGGAACAGGAGTCGTTGGCGGCGATAGTGGACCACTCCGAGCTAGGCAGTAGAGAGGCTAGAGCCTTAGAGGAGCTAGTGGCCCGAGCGTTCAAGGCTATGCCAGAAGGGTTAGGTCGAACGCACCTTGTCGAGCATAGGATTAGGGTCAAGGCAGGAGTCGAACCTGTCAAGCAACGTTATTACCCCGTGTCTCCCGTCATACAGTCGCGTATAGACGAGGAATTAAAAGACGTGCTCGGCAAGGGTGTCATTGAGAAGTCGCATAGTCCTTGGGCGTCCCCTGTAGTGATGATTAGAAAAAAAGATGGGTCTTATAGGTTTTGTGTAGATTATAGGGTCTTAAATAAATGCACTGATAAGGATAGATATCCCCTCCCCTATGTTCCAGCGACCTTAGACAACCTAAGAGACACAAGGTTCTTGTCCAGTCTGGACATTAAGTCTGCTTATTGGCAGGTGCCGGTGGAGGATCGGTCGAGGCCCTTCACGGCGTTCACGGTACCAGGTCGGGGTCTCTCCCAGTTTAGGAGAATGCCATATNGACGCAAGGTTCTTGTCCAGTCTGGACATTAAGTCTGCTTATTGGTAGGTGCCGGTGGAGGAGCGGTCGAGGCCCTTCACGGCGTTCACGCTACCAGGTCGGGGTCTCTCCCAGTTTAGGAGAATGCCATATGGGTTGCATAATGCACCCGCGACTTGGCAAAGATTTATAGATTCGGTCATAGGTCCAGAGTTAGAGCCCCATGTCTTTGTTTACCTGGATGACATCATTATCGTCACGAATAATTTTGAGAAAAATTTGGAAGTTTTGCAAGTAGTTTTAGATAGGTTAGCTAAAGCAGGACTTAGGTTGAACAGGACTAAATGCAATTTTTGTAGGTCAGAGCTAAAATATTTAGGCTACGTGGTAGACAAACACGGTCTACACGTAGATCCAGAGAAGGTAGAGGCGATGGTTAACATCGAGAGACCCAAAAATGTCAAACAGGTTAGGGCCTTTATAGGTACAGTATCCTGGTACAGTAGGTTTATAAAAGATTTCGCGGAATTAGTTAGGCCCCTCACCGAGTTAACAAAGAAAACCCGAAAATTCGAGTGGAACGAAGATTGTGGTGAAAGGAGCTTTAGGGAGGCGAAGGAATGCCTAGTGACAGCGTCGGTTTTGAGCTGCCCAGATTTTGAGAGGCCTTTCACAATCCAGACAGACGCGTCTGATTTCGGTGTAGGAGCAGTGTTGACCCAGAGATTTGAGGACGGTGAGAGGGTTATAGCGTATTTGAGCAGGAATAAGAACGAGAAAAATTATTCAACGACAGAAAAGGAGTGTCGAGCGGTCTTGTGGGCGGTTGAGAAATTGCGACCATATGTTGAGGGCGCTAAGTTTACGGTTGTCACTGATCACTATTCCTTAGTTTGGCTAAACAATTTGAAGGATCCTTGTGGTAGGTTGGCGCGTTGGGCATTAAAGCTTCAGCAGTACGATTTTGAGATTGTACACCGGAAGGGCAAGGAACATGTGGTTCTAGATATGTTGTCTCGTAGTGTGCCAGTTGTTTCTGAAGTTTCTACTAGTGACCCTTGGTTGTTGAAAATGATTCGCTCTGTTGAAAAGGAACCCTTGTCATATCGAGCGTGGAGAGTAGAAGGTGGCTACCTCTACAAATTCGTTAGGTCGAAGTTCCCCTCTATCTATAGAAGCTGGATTGGAAAAAGGTCCTAGGGCGCCTAGGAAAGGTTGGTGTTTCTAAAGAAATATCATGATGACCAGTTGGCGGGTCATATGGGTGTCAGAAAAACTTTCGCTAGGGTTGCACAAAAATTGTATGNCTAAAATATTTAGGCTACGTGGTAGACAAACACGGTCTACACGTAGATCCAGAGAAGGTAGAGGCGATGGTTAACATCGAGAGACCCAAAAATGTCAAACAGGTTAGGGCCTTTATAGGTACAGTATCCTGGTACAGTAGGTTTATAAAAGATTTCGCGGAATTAGTTAGGCCCCTCACCGAGTTAACAAAGAAAACCCGAAAATTCGAGTGGAACGAAGATTGTGGTGAAAGGAGCTTTAGGGAGGCGAAGGAATGCCTAGTGACAGCGTCGGTTTTGAGCTGCCCAGATTTTGAGAGGCCTTTCACAATCCAGACAGACGCGTCTGATTTCGGTGTAGGAGCAGTGTTGACCCAGAGATTTGAGGACGGTGAGAGGGTTATAGCGTATTTGAGCAGGAATAAGAACGAGAAAAATTATTCAACGACAGAAAAGGAGTGTCGAGCGGTCTTGTGGGCGGTTGAGAAATCGCGACCATATGTTGAGGGCGCTAAGTTTACGGTTGTCACTGATCACTATTCCTTAGTTTGGCTAAACAATTTGAAGGATCCTTGTGGTAGGTTGGCGCGTTGGGCATTAAAGCTTCAGCAGTACGATTTTGAGATTGTACACCGGAAGGGCAAGGAACATGTGGTTCTAGATATGTTGTCTCGTAGTGTGCCAGTTGTTTCTGAAGTTTCTACTAGTGACCCTTGGTTGTTGAAAATGATTCGCTCTGTTGAAAAGGAACCCTTGTCATATCGAGCGTGGAGAGTAGAAGGTGGCTACCTCTACAAATTCGTTAGGTCGAAGTTCCCCTCTATCTATAGAAGCTGGATTGGAAAAAGGTCCTAGGGCGCCTAGGAAAGGTTGGTGTTTCTAAAGAAATATCATGATGACCAGTTGGCGGGTCATATGGGTGTCAGAAAAACTTTCGCTAGGGTTGCACAAAAATTGTATGGGCCACAGATGAAGGCGGATATAGCGAAGTATGTGAGGAATTGTAAAGTTTGTCAGCAGGTTAAGCCTGATAGTTCACAGCCAACTGGGGGTTGGGCGAGAGGTCCAAGGCAGTCGAGCCTTGGTGAAGTCGACCCAGGGCTACCAGTATATTTTAACGGTGGTAGATTATTTTTCGAAGTTTCCACTTTTGTTCCCCTTACGGACTGCCACGGCGAAGGGCATCTGTAAGCTTCTCGAGGATCAGGTATTTCTTTTGTTTGGAGTCCCTTGGTCGGTGGTTTGCGACAACGGACCCCAGTTCAAGAGTCGTGAACTGCGGGGACTCTGCGGTGCTTATGGCGTCCAACTCCGACACACCGCACACTACCCTCCGCAGGCTAACCCAGCTGAGAGGATAAATCAGATTATAAAAACTACGCTTAGGGCTTATGTATCGGAGAATCAGAGATCATGGGATCAGCAATTAGCTAAGGTAGCTTGTTGCATTAGGTCAGCGCAGCACGAAGTTTTAGGAGCCACGCCATATTTTGTTAATTTTGGTAGGTAAATGGCGTTAGAAGGTAGTAGGGATTACATTGAATCGTTAGGCGACCAGGATAAGGTTAGTTACGAAGAGCGAGCAAGGAGGCTTGAAGGTATTAGGCGTGTAGTGAGAACTACGTTGGAAGTGTCTAGTGCGAAGTTAGCCACGCAGTATAATCTTAGGACACGGGATGTCCAGTATATGCCAGGAGAGCTATTGCGGAGGAAAAATTTCGTGTTATCGGAGCGAATTACTACGCGGTCAAGTTAGCACCGAAATACGTAGGACCATTTATAGTGAAGAGGAAGGTGTCGCCATGGACGTATGTCCTGGTAGACGATACAAGTCGGGAAACGGAGACGTGGAACTTCAAAGAATTAAGACCCTATAGGGACGAGCAGCTCAAGTCTTAGACAAAAGAAATCTTCGCTTTCTTTTTAATGAGGAAGGGGTGGAGTTGTCGCGTACTGGCCGCAACAAAGTTTTCTTTTGTGTATTCCCCCGTTTTACCCTAATTTCCTTTCACTCCAACCGATAGGAGCGAATTCTACCGGCAACTAGTTGTGTAACTTAAAGTTTAGGTTGAAGAGCAAAACAGCTGATCGTCGGTGGTGTGCTAACACATTGGGGAGATCTCTCCATTAGGGGTGTTCGCGCCAAAACGATACCGGCCAATAGTAAATGGATAGGAAGAAGAGATGACGCGAAAACCCACAATTGGGGCGTCGCCTTTTTCTCTTATCGCGGCACTTTTTTTGTCCGCCGAGTGATGGCAATCGCAAAGTCCATGGTGGTTGTTTGTGTGCGCCGTCGTGGTGACAGCCAAAGCGCCCAATTCGTTTAAGAATTAACGGGCCAGCGCCAAGTGATCGGGCACCAACAACAACAGCACTGAGGCCCGATGGTTTTGCGGACCGGCGCGTAGGTTACGGCCCAACTTGTAGCTGTGCGCCGTGGCAGAACCTAGTGAGCATTGCGAAGGGAAACATCCCTATTGTGCGCGAATTAGTGCTAGTGTGATTTTACGAGATAATTGAAAAGTGTTTTGGTACCAGACGCGGTACAGTGGTTTGTTTGGAATTAGCCTTGTGAAGTGCCAGGAGAGGCCCTTAGCCTGTAGTAGGACAGGCAAATCTAGAAGTGGCCCCAGTCGAGGTGGCAAAGCGCGGAGTCGGTAGCGGATTTGGGCGGCGTAGCACCGCAGGAGCACCCAGTGGTCGACGCAAAACCCGACCACAGCATAAGTATCATCTGTGTTATTGCCTGTATTTGGCTAGTAGAGTTGTCGGCAGTTTTTCCCTATCGTGGTCCCTATCACTTCCCTTTAGCATCCCGCACCCAAAACCCAGTCACTCGGCGAGTTAAAGTTACCCCCGGCAGCTTGGGTGGTTTGCGAGTGGGTTCGTAACCTTTTGGTTGGACCTCACCTCGGGTGCCCCAACAAACAAGGTTTTGTTTTTGCATTTTTGTTGCGTAGAATCTTTTGTTTTGTCGTTTAATACTTTTGGGCCGGATTTAAATACTCAGTGATTTGTCTCGTAATTTTAGGCTCGCCCTAGTAGTGATATTTGTACGTTAGTTCGCTATATACATATTAATAGTTGATGCCGTTCCCTCATAAAATTGTTGTTGTCCAACTTTAAATTCCATTTGCCCTCAGTATTTTGTATATTGCCCTGTTGTTCACCCTCAAGCAACCCTGCCGTCACCACTGAGTCAGCCGGTTGCAATTTTTTTTGTCACGTCCTTTTTGTGCGTATATTTGTTTATTTGGTTGGCCCTTGTGTATTGTTGTTGTTGGGCACTGATAAGTGCACTTGCTTTGGTACATTAGGTAGGTCGACTTTTGGTAGCAAAAAGTAAGGTGACAAATTGCCGCCCAACGTGGGGCCTTTTATTGCAAAAGTTTGGTTTGTTTCCTTATTTCAATTTTCGTTTATTTTTTTTATTCATTATTTTGATAGCAGGTGGCCGGACGTTTTTTCCTAATACGGGACGGAGTATTAGCGGCGCGGAATCGGCTATCCGGATTTTTTTCGTGTTTGGTGCGAACGGACCCCGACGGATAATTGTTGAGCGCAGGCGAGCGTATCGAGGATACCAGATAAGTGTAGTGTTAAGAAAAAAAAAAACTTCAAATTAATCTCTTGTGGTGGCGAGCCTTTTGTTTAAATTTTAACTTCAGATTGGATAATAAAGTAAGCTATTTTTGGAATTTTTAATAAAAAAAATAATAATAAAATAAAGTAGTAAAGTTAAAATAAGTAATTTTTAGCAAAAAAAACCGACTTCAATTCTCATATAAAAAAAAAATATATATATATATATATATCATGATCCACTAATCGGATCTTAACCAGATTATGGAGTATGGGACCACCTCTGAGACACTACCTTTCCGATGCAAAAAGAATTATCGAAATCAGTTGACGTGGTCCAAAGTTATGCGGTAACACACATAAAAAATAAAAATAAAAATATTCCGGCGAACTGATAACCTCCTCCTTTTTTGGAAGTCGGTTAAAAAGAGACCACCCTAGTGGTAAATATATTTACATACAAACGTACATACGTATATTGGCCGCTCCACCTTGTGTTGTGTGAAAATTATAACACACAAATATATACATACATTCATATACATACGTATATGTACAGATTTTGCTTATTGTTTGTTGTTTCACATTTGGTGTGCCGTATTAGTAGTGCGTGTTATTTTTGTTCGGCGTTTTTTTGTATGATAGGCTCTTTTGCTGTATCGCGTGATAGGGTCTTTTTGTTGTGCCAGTATAGGGCAACTGAAAACCCAGTAGTCAGTTGAGGTGTAGCTAACTCAGTAGGAACCATGTGGTTGTTGTTGTTGTAGCGGCTACTAAGCCCCGTTCGGGACGGTTCATCCATCATCGTTGTCGTCTATTTCAGCTAAGGGGAGGCCCAGGAAGTGTGCGACTTCCAAAGGGGCTGTCCATAGGGACAGGGGCGTTAGCTGAGTGGGATTCTCAGGGCATGTGAAGAGGTGCCGGGAGTCATGTGGCGACTCTCCACATGCCGGGCATTGGTTGGGCACATCCTCGTTGATTCTGCTCAGGTAGCTGTTGAGCCTGCTGCAATAGCCAGAGCGAAGTTGGGCTATTGTAGTGCGGGTCTCCCGAGGCAGACAAAGTTCTGTCCCGTCCACGTCCGGTGGTTGTGTGCCTAGAACGGCATTCACAGGGCGGGAGTCTACATAACTTGAGACTGATTCCCTGTGAATGCCGTTGAGGGCCTGTCGGTAGGTTGTCGGGTCCAGAGGTTGTTTAATATACCTCTGGACTTCGTCTGTCAGTTCGTAAAGATGCCTCCTGACGTGCCGTGGCGAGGGCTCTTCCGCGAGCAGTTGCCCGCAGGGAAGGCCACGTCTGTAGCTCCCAGCGAGGAACTGCTTGCAAAGTATTAAGTTATGCTCCTTTACCGGGAGCATCTGGGCCTCGTCGTGAAGGTGATGTAGAGGCGTCATCAGGAGGCATCCTGTCGCGGTACGTAATGCCGTGTTTTGGCAGGTCTGCAGCTTCATCCACTGCGTCCTGCTAGTCCCCGGCGACCATACGGGCGCTGCGTAGTTCAGAACCGGCCGGCCAATTGCCTTGTATGTTGCCAACAACGTTTCTTTATCTTTGCCCCAAGTGCTGCCGGCCAGCGACTTGAGGACATTGTTGCGGCTCTGTACTTTGTTGACAATTGCGGTTGTATGCGCCGAGAAGGAGAGCCGACTGTCGAAGGTAACTCCGAGGATTTTCGGGTTATTCACCGTCGGTATTGTTACGTCATCGACGTGAATACCCAGTGGCAGTCTGACCTCCTTCGTCCAGGTGGTGAAAAGGGTTGCCGAGGATTTCGCAGCGGATAGGGCTAGGCTCCTTGCAGTGAAGAAGCGAGAAAGTTCGGAGAGGTAACCGTTTACTTTTGAGCACAAGTCATCAATTCCATTCCCAGACGCCATGATCGAACAATCGTCAGCATATGAGACTATATTAACACCCTCTGGTGGCTGAGGAAGCTTTGATATGTCAGTAGGAACCATAACTGGTGGTGGATTTATATCTAATTTTTTTTGGTATTTTTATAAACTTTTTTTTTTTTTTTTATTATTTTGGGAGCTTTACTTTAGTTTTTATTCGGTTTTTTTTATTTGGATTCTTTAGTTAGTTTTTTTGATATTTATTTTGAATTTAATTTTTGCGTCGTTGAATTTTGCTGTTAATTTTGGAATCATGGAGATTAATAGATTGTCTCAAGAAGAGTTAGCGTACGAGATGGAGGCTCGGGGCCTCTCGGTAGCGTCAGTAGAGTCTATGAGGAAATCGTTGCGTGCGTCGAGGTTGCTAGAGCGACCTTTTGGTGGACCTTTTCCAAGATTACCCTTTTAGTTTTGAAGAGGATCAGGTTGAAGCTAAGGTTAAGGAGATCGAGAAACTGATGGGCGAAATAGTTAAGGGCGCGAAGCCGTCGACCGGGGCCAAAGCTATGACTAAGCTTGAATGGTGTTTGTCGAGGATCGGGCGCGCGAAACCGAGCAACGACGCGGAGATGACCCAGCAGATGGAGCTGAATAGCAAATTGCTGTTACATTTGGCCGACCTGCAGGAGGCAGGCGGTGAGAAAGACGAACCGGAAAGAACGGAGGATCGGGAGCGAGATACAGCGGTGGAACCGGTAGCAGCACCAATCGTGGTGAACAGGGAGCGGGCGTACGAACGTGTCGAGCCAGTCGGGGCTCAAAAGATTGAGAACTTGTCGAAGTGAGTGAGTGAGCGAGGCACGCGGTGTGACCAGGGCTCAACTCTTTCACGGTGCAGTTGATCTGTTTTCGGGTAAAGCGCTTTTGTGGTTTAGGTCGTTTAGGACTTCGTTTGGCAATTGGGATGAGTTGGTTAGGGAGCTAAAGTTGGAGTTTTTGCCGGCCAACTACAACGACCTGTTAACGGATGCGATTCGCCGGCGGACTCAGGGAGCGAATGAGTCCATCGGAGTGTATGTGGCGGCGATGAAAATAATGTTTGTCAGATTACAGGAGCCGTTGTCTGAGAGTAGGATGTTAGGAATAATTAGGGCGAATCTTTTTCCTTTTTATCAGACCCAGTTGGGGCTAGTTAACCCGAGGTCAGTGGCGGAACTGGTCGCGTTAGGTAGGATGTTGGAATGGGTTAGGTCGTCGGTCGAAGCTTTTGTCNTTATCAGACCCAGTTCGGGCTAGTTACCCCGGGATCAGTGGCGGAACTGGTCGCGTTAGGTAGGAAGTTGGAATCGATTAGGTCGTCGGTCGAAGCTTTTGTCCCCCCACCGAGTCACAAGGCCAAGGGTCTATTGGAGCCTGACCTGGCCTATGCCTCGGTGGATGTAGAGGTTGCAGCGGTGGCAGATCCAAAGGACAGCGAAGGGTTTAGGGCGGGGCCTAGTACCCGCTGATTGTAGGAAGGGGATAAAGTGCTTCGGCTGTGGTAGGCCTGGGGACATGAAGCGGGACTGCCCGGTGTGTGCAGCGAAGCGGAATGGTGCCCAGGGTACCCAGCGTAGTCCGGGTGGAGGTGGTCGGCGGAATCACAACCCGTTTAGGTCGGAGTCAAAGTCGAATAGTAGGGCGAATAGTTGGTCGAATTCGAAGTCAAATGTTAGGTCGGAAAATAAGTCGGGAAACGGGAGGTGGCGGGACGGCAGGTCGGGTGGTCTTGTAGGGCGAGTTAGTAATCCTGCTAACTTCCAGCTGGCTAAAGTAGGTTTCGGTGAGTCGGATGTTCGGTTAGCATATTCTTTGGTGGCGGATGGCTTCGATAAGCGTCCGTATTTAGACTTACAATTTTTGGTTCAACTTTTCGAGCGTTGTTGGATTCTGGGGCGAGGAGGACGGTGATTGGTCAATTCGGTTGGAGTATTTTGAGTTCTTGGGGCATTAGGGCGTCTTCTTTACCGAACTCTTTAGAAGTGACTTTGGCGGATGGAGGCCATATTTCGGTTTTAGGTTCGGTTTCGTTGCCAATCGAGGTGGAGGGCAAGTCGGTCCTACTGGAGTGCCTCGTAGTCCCCGGTTTGCCTCAGAGTCTTATCCTTGGTGTCGATTTTTGGACCAAGGCGGGTATCATCCCGGATTTGATGAAGATGAGGCGGAGCTTTTCTCAACCGGAACAGGAGTCGTTGGCGGCGATAGTGGACCACTCCGAGCTAGGCAGTAGAGAGGCTAGGGCTTTAGAGGAGCTAGGGGTCTGAGCGTTCAAGGCTATGCCAGAAGGGTTAGGTCGAACGCACCTTGTCGAGCATAGGATTAGGGTCAAGGCAGGGGTCGAGCCTGTCAAGCAACATTATTACCCCGTGTCTCCCGTCATACAGTCGCGTATAGACGAGGAATTAAAAGACATGCTCGACAAGGGTGTCATTGAGAAGTCGCATAGTCCTTGGGCGTCCCCTGTAGTGATGATTAGAAAGAAAGATGGGTCTTATAAGTTTTATGTTCCAGCGACCTTAGACAAGCTAAGGGACGCAAGGTTCTTGTCCAGTCTGGACATTAAGTCTGCTTATTGGTAGGTGCCGGTGGAGGAGCGGTCGAGGCCCTTCACGGCGTTCACGCTACCAGGTCGGGGTCTCTCCCAGTTTAGGAGAATGCCATATGGGTTGCATAATGCACCCGCGACTTGGCAAAGATTTATAGATTCGGTCATAGGTCCAGAGTTAGAGCCCCATGTCTTTGGTTACTTGGATGACATCATTATCGTCACGAATAATTTTGAGAAGCATTTGGAAATTTTGCAAGTAGTTTTAGATAGGTTAGCTAAAGCAGGACTTAGGTTGAACAGGACTAAATGCAATTTTTGTAGGTCAGAGCTAAAATATTTAGGCTACGTGGTAGACAAACACGGTCTACACGTAGATCCAGAGAAGGTAGAGGCGATGGTTAACATCGAGAGACCCAAAAATGTCAAACAGGTTAGGGCCTTTATAGGTACAGTATCCTGGTACAGTAGGTTTATAAAAGTATTCGCGGAATTAGTTAGGCCCCTCACCGAGTTAACAAAGAAATCCCGAAAATTCGAGTGGAACGAAGATTGTGGTGAAAGGTGCTTTAGGGAGGCGAAGGAATGCCTAGTGACAGCGTCGGTTTTGTGCTGCCCAGATTTTGAGGCCTTTCACAATCCAGACAGACGCGTCTGATTTCGGTGTAGGAGCAGTGTTGACCCAGAGATTTGAGGACGGTGAGAGGGTTATAGCGTATTTGAGCAGGAATAAGAACGAGAAAAATTATTTAACGACAGAGGAGTGTCTAGCGGTCTTGTGGGCGGTTGAGAAATTGCGACCATATGTTGAGGGCGCTAAGTTTACGGTTGTCACTGATCACTATTCCTTAGTTTGGCTAAACAATTTGAAGGATCCTTGTGGTAGGTTGGCGCGTTGGGCATTAAAGCTCAGCAGTACGATTTTGAGATTGTACACCGGAAGGGCAAGGAACATGTGGGTCTAGATATGTTGTCTCGTAGTGTGCCAGTTTGAAGTTTCTACTAGTGACCCTTGGTTGTTGAAAATGATTCGCTCTGTTGAAAAGGAACCCTTGTCATATCGAGCGTGGAGAGTAGAAGGTGGCTACCTCTACTAATTCGTTAGGGCGAAGTTCCTCTCTATCTATGGAAGCTCGTCGGATTGGAAAAAGGTCCTAGGGCGCCAGGAAAGGTTGGTGGTTCTAAAGAAATATCATGATGACCAGTTGGCGGGCCATATGGGTGTCAGAAAAACTTTCGCTAGGGTTGCACAAAAATTTTATTGGCCACAGATGAAGGCGGATATAGCGAAGTATGTGAGTAATTGTAAAGTTTGTCAGCAGGTTAAGCCTGATAATTCACAGCCAACTGGGGGTATGGTCCAGAGGTCCAAGGCAGTCGAGCCTTGGGAAACGATTTGCGTAGATCTGGTAGGGCCCATGGTGAAGTCGACCCAGGGCTACCAGTATATTTTAACGGTGGTAGATTATTTTTCGAAGTTTCTACTTTTGTTCCCCTTACGGGCTGCCACGGCGAAGGGCATCTGTAAGCTTCTCGAGGATCAGGTATTTCTTTTGTTTGGAGTCCCTCGGTCGGTGGTTTGCGACAACGGACCCCAGTTCAAGAGTCGTGAACTGCGGGGACTCTGCGGTGCTTATGGCGTCCAACTCCGATACACCGCACACTACCCTCCGCAGGCTAACCCAGCTGAGAGGATAAATCAGATTATAGAAACTACGCTTAGGGCTTATGTATCGGAGAATCAGAGATCATGGGATCAGCAATTAGCTAAGGTAGCTTGTTGCATTAGGTCAGCGCAGCACGAGGTTTTAGGAGCCACGCCATATTTTGTTAATTTTGGTAGGTAAATGACGTTAGAAGGTAGTAGGGATTACATTGAATCGTTAGGGGACCAGGATAAGGTTAGTTACGAAGAGCGAGCAAGGAGGCTTGAAGGTATTAGGCGTATAGTGAAAACTAGGTTGGAAGATTCTAGTGCGAAGTTAGCCACGCAGTATAATCTTAGGAGACGGCATGTCCAGTAAATGCCAGGAAAGTTAGCACCGAAGTACATAGGACCATTTATAGTGAAGAGGAAGGTGTCGCCATGGACGTATGTCCTGGTAGACGATACAGGTCGGGAAAAGGGGACGTGGAACGTCAAAAAATTGAGACCCTATAGGGACGACTAGCTCAAGTCTTAGACAAAAGAAAGCTTCGCTTCGCCACAATAGGAGCGTCGCCTTTTTCTCTTATCGCGGCACTTTTGTTGTCCGCCGAATGATGGCAATGGCAAAGTCCATGGTGGTTGTTTGTGTGCGCCGTCGTGGCGACCGCCAAAGCGCCCAATTCGTTTAAGAATTAACGGGCCGGCGCCAAGTGATCGGGCACCAACAACACCAGCACTGAGGCCCGATGGTTTTGCGGACCGGCGCGTAGGTTACGGCCCAACTTGTAGCTGCGCGCCGGGGCGGAACCTAGTGAGCATTGCGAAAGGAAACATCCCTATTGTGAGCGAATTAGTGCTAGTGTGATTTTACGAGTTAATTGAAAAGTTTTTTTTGTACCAGACGCGGTACAGTGGTTTGTTTGGAATTAGCCTTGTGAAGTGCCAGGAGAGGCCCTTATCCTGTAGTAGGACAGGCAAATCTAGAAGTGACCCCAGTCGAGGTGGCAAAGCGCGGAGTCGGTAGCGGATTTGGGCGGCGTAGCACCGCAGGAGCACCCAGTGGTCGACGCAAAACCCGACCACAGCATAAGTATCATCTGTGTTGTTGCCTGTATTTGGCTAGTAGAGTTGTCGGCAGTTTTTCCCTATCGTGGTCCCTATCCCTTCCCTTTAGCATCCCGCACCCAGAACCCAGTCACTCGGCGGGTTAAAGTTACCCCCGGCAGCTTGGGTGGCTTACGAGTGGGTTCGTAACCTTTTGGTTGGACCTCACCTCGGGTGCACCAACAAAAAAGGTTTTGTTTTTGCATTTTTGTTGCGTAGAATCTTTTGTTTTGTCGTTTAATACTTTCGGGCCGCATTTAAATACTCAGTGATTTGTCTCGTAATTTTAGGCTCGCCCTAGTAGTGATATTTGTACGTTAGTTCGCTACATACATATTAATAGTTGATGCCGTTCCCTCATAAAATTGTTGTTGTTTAACTTTAAATTCCATTTGCCCTCAGTATTTTGTATATTGCCCTGTTGTTCCCCCTCAAGCAACCCCGCCGTCTCCACTGAGTCAGCCGGTTGCATTTTTTTTTGTCACGTCCTTTTTGTGCGTATATTTGTTTATTTGGTTGGCCCTTGTGTATTGTTGTTGTTGGGCACTGGTAAGTACACTTGCTTTGGTAAATTAAGTAGGTCGACTTTTGGTAGCAAAAAGTAAGCGGACAAGTTGACCAGCAGGTCAACTCTGAGATTCTGCAGCTTGTGAACGTATATAAGCGGAAGAAGTGGGAAGAGCATCTGAAGACCTGCAACTTCGCGTCTGGTGTGAGCAAGATTTGGTCTACCCTAAAGTCATTGCCCTAAACCTGTCTATGGCCACTCTCATCATTCCAGACATCTGGAAAATGGGGGAGTAGTCCCACTGCTTAAACCGGGGAAACTGTCCAACAAAGGAGTCTTATCGCCTGAGAACCCTCCTTTCTCCAGTAGTGAAGACACTAGAGACCCTTCTACTCCAGCACTATACAAACAACCTGACCCCAGCGAAGCATCAGCATGGATTCTGTAAAGTGCACAGCACAACAACAGCACTTAATGCCATAAACACTCAGATAACTCGTGGCCTTAACCGAAAACGCCCCTGTGAGAAAGCGCTTCTAGTAGCGCTGGACTTGTCAAAAGCTTTTGACACCGTCAGTCACTCCCAGAAAGGTCCATTACCCCGAAGAGACCGCCCTCGCGGCGCCGGAGGCGGCATTGCCTTTATATTGCATAACGCGGTCCAATACCGACTCATTACCTTCCGAATCGTTGCCAACAATACACTCATTGAGTGCCGTGGTTTGGCAATCAAGTCGGGAGATACTAAGCTTGAAGTCGTCAACGTGTACATACCACCGGCCACCAGCTGCCCAGCAGGATACCGCCCGAAGATAAGTGCGCTACTTAAAGGCGGAAACCGGGTAGTGCTAGGGGATTTTAACGCGGACCACAAACTCTGGCACTCCAACCTGGGCAACGACCAGCGGGGTACACTGCTCGCTGAACAAATTGACGACTCAACATTTTGCACTGTAAACGACGATACCCCCACCAGGGTCGTGGGTAACTGCTACAGCTCGCCAGACCTCACTATAGCAAGCGGGTCTGATAAATTGCATTGGATGGCAACCAGTGCTCACACTCGCATCAGACCACCTGCCCATAGTAGTCGCGATAGACCATCTAAGAGATTTTGAACATACATGAACACCAAAGGGCCAACTTGGACGGTTTTACGGAACACACAGATCGAAAATTCAACGCTGTTCCACCACCAACATGCGCACGCGAAGCTGAGCGCAACATCCGCTGGATCATCAACGCAGCAGACGCCCGCTTCATACCAACCGGTAGGATCGCCAAAATCCGCCCGGGCTTTCCAGCAGAAGCGGCGAGACTCTGATGGAATCTCGATGCAGATGTTGAAAAAGCGAGGACCTACAGGAGTCGAGTACATCACAGCAGCGTTCAACTTGTCACTGTCCACCCTGATCATCCGTGAGACGTGGCAAATAGGTACGATCATTCCCCTCCTTAAGCCAGGTAAGAATGCGGACACGGGAGACTTACCGGCCACTGTCCCTCCTATCCCCAGCGGCAAAGACAATGGAAGCACTACTCCTCCCCAACCTGACGAAGCATCTGCAACTAGCCGAACAACAGCACGGATTCCGTAAAATGCATGGCACGACCACAGCATTAAACGCCATCACCACACAGATAAGCGAGGGTCTGAACCAACGTCGACCCTGTGAAGTACACAAATTTATTACATTTCGTTCAAACTAACAATTAAGTGTAGCTATAAGGCGCGAAAATGGATAAATGCCATAAGTGCAAGAATCCAATTCGCGGTGACAGCGGAATCCGTTGCGACGGGATGAATATAATGCGAATGACCTCAAGGAAAACAACTTTGTGCGCTTTATGTGTAACCAATGTCACACATACATGCATAACATAAATGAGGTGCTGCGAAACATGAACTTAACAATAGAGAAAAATAGTCAACAGATCCAAGAAAGTAATGATGACTTCCATGAGTCGCAAAAAATGCAAGTGAAAGAGCTCAAACTTCTCTCAATTTTAGTGAACTTTTTTGAAATTCAGTGAACTCATTGATGCAATGCAGAGTACAAAAAACCTGTGAGGCGAGTATTCTCGAAGTGAATGAAATTCAGTCAATAGCTAACGGCATAAAAAAGCAAAGTCATGATCTATGCGAAGCCATAGTGCGCAATAAAACTGAGAACAAAAAAAATTGTGAAGAAATCGGTGCTGCTGATGCCTTAGCAGGTCCGCGGGCGAAAGCCACTTACGCGGATCTCTTTAAAGGTAACATTGCGAAAGATAATAGGCTGCCAAAACTAAATAAAGAGAAGCCATTAGTTCTCCAACCAAAAGAGTGCGAAAAACAAAAGAAGACTTGAAGAAAAATGTTGACCCGTCGGACTTGAAAATTAATAGTGTACAGGGTAGGAAAAGTGGGGCTGTAGTAATACAAACAGAAAATGAGGCTGAGCGTGGAAAAATCAAAAAGGCAAAAGAGAATAAAATGAGTGATACAGGCATGTTCTGCAAATCGTACGATTTCAAAACGGTTCGATTTACAAAATCTATTGCAAAGGATTAATAACAAATAGGGAAAAATTTGGCACTAAATCGATGGATATAGATGGATATAACGCAAATGATGTGTTTCTGGTAGTTTCCATTTGAAACATCTAATACATTGATTACAAATATAAAACCATACTTTGCAAATCGTACCGATTTAAAATCGTTCGATTTGCAGAACATACCTGATAGATATGAAATAAAAATCCCAAACGTAGTCAAGCCGAAGTTCATGGTATATAGAATGAGCTTTAAGCATGAGAATGAGCAGCTTTCGGATATGATAAAAAAAAAACAGAATGAATGCTTCAAAAATGGTAACTTCAAAATTCTGACATGTTATGAAACAATAAGAGGCAATGCAAAATATTATAATGCGTTAATAAAAACAGATGAAGATGCCTTTGCAGACGTGCCGGCAAACGAGAAAATAAACATCGGTTGGGAAAAATGTAGAGTCAAAAATGGAATGGAATGCATTTGTGCTAATAAAAAAATTTAACTTAGGGCTTGACGAAAATCATATGACCTTTAACCGACAGTGTCCTGTATACCAGAAAAATAAATTATTAACAAAAACAGCAAGTTTGCGTGGACCCTGGGGTTGAGTTTACGTCTCATTTATTATTCTTACTCCATTGGTAGAGGGCTTCGGGTGTATGAATTTGTTGTAACGTCAGAACTTGAAGAATTTCTCTAAATAGCTGCTAGCCTCTTAAAATTTCCTCGAGTCCAGTCGCAAGCAGATTTCCCATGTGAACTTGCAACAAAGTTCAATTCTGCCATATCCTTGAAGGGATTTTCGTGATTTCAGACCCTTTAGTAAAGTTAATATGATTTATTCATATTGTTTTTGTTTTTACACCCCTTTTCTCTTTCAAAAATATACAATTTCATAAAATTTCAATGTCTATTTATCATATTGCTCGAGCGTTAGACGATCTACAGTCCATACGCCTAAATAGCCTATAACGCCCATTTGGCTACTTAAAGTCGACATTATCGACAATATTTTTATGTAGAAATAAAAATTTTTAAAAATGCTACAATCAAAAAGAAAAATGCGTACTTAATATTTTTTTTTTTTATACGTTGCACATTAATGTAAACAATTTATAATTAGAGCCCATTTTTTTCATTACGTTTCGTTAAAAGGTTTCCAAGATACAGCACTTTAAAGAAAGGTATGTGTGACATTTTCTTAAAATTTAAGTCCCTTGTAAATAGGCAACCCTACTTCATATCGGCAAAATATGCTGCACGAATATTAATGTCACCTAGACCTAGGTCGCGCACAAAGGTGGCCGCGGTAACATGAAATGCCTCATTAGTAATTTTTATCCGATAAATACCTAATTCTGATTAAGTTTCATATTTTATTTAATTACTGAGTAGATAAACACATAAAATAATTTTGAACGTGTTCTACTATGCGAATACTCTGTGCGTCGTCGGGGTGAATTGGTACCTGTTGGAATGCTCTTCGTAGGTCGGTTTTCGAAAAAATCGATTTTCCGCGGAGAATATTAGCAAAGTCCGTTAGGTACGGCAGTGGATACCGGTCGACTATGGTTGGCGATAGAGGCGATGCTAGGGACGGCATGTTGTCGATAAGCTTATTCCGAAGCATATCTATAAGAAGATCGTATTATTTTATGAAATCAGCGCCGATGATAGGTTGAGTCACATCGGCGATTATAAATGACCAGAGAAACTCACACCGAAGTCCGAGATCAAGTTTCAACCGCTTTTCGCCTAAAACTTTGTTGGCAACATAAAATTTCAAGGCACTAGGGCGAATATCGCATGATGGTGAGCCTAGTGGTAGGATCGATACGTGGGCACCCGTATTGATGAGGAATGTCATTTTTGAAATTCGGTCTTTTACTTGGAGGCGAAAAGCTTTACAATGTGCGATAAACGAATCGCAATGTACCTGTCAGAGTGGAGTGCAATGGGATATAGTCGTTGCGCTGGGTATGCAGTTACAGTTGCATGGCTATACTCCATCGCGACTCGTGCGTCCTCGTTCGCGCACTCTGGGCAACGTGAGCAACCCATGTGCGAGATGTGGTAACCAATCCGAGTGGAGCTTTGGGTCACGGCAGAAAGAGAGGGAGCTTCGGTGGGGCCACTCTGACTTATTCGGTTTAAGGGCTCACTGAAGTCTGCAGCGTCTGTTCACCAGTAGGTGCGGCTGCAAGCGCGTGTCTGCTTAGAGCAAGCGGCTCGCATTATAAACGTGTATTTCGTTGCGAAACCACCGCCGTCCCAGCAATGGGTTGTGCGCTGGGCTTGGGACCCGCCACGTAAAAACCACTTCCAGTGAAGAAGCAAGGCAAAGCCTCGGATGAGACAACCCCTTATGATGAAGACCACGGCATACGTTTAAAGGACTACGATTTGAGGGCATGCACCTGGAATGTCCGGACCCTTAATGGGGAAGGTGCCTCTGCCCGGCTGGTTGATGTCCTCGTAAGGACAAAAGCTGACATCACCGCCATCCAAGAAATGCGTTGGACGGGGCAAGGCAAACAATGTCTGGGGCCTTGCGACGTCTACTACAGCTGCCATGTCAAGGAGTGCAAATTCGGAGTTGGATTTAAACTGGGAGAGAGACTCCGTCGACGAGTACTNGACTTATTCGGTTTAAGGGCTCACTGAAGTCTGCAGCGTCTGTTCACCAGTAGGTGCGGCTGCAAGCGGGTGTCTGCTTGGAGCAAGCGGCTCGCTATATAAACGTGTATTTGGTTGCGAAACCACCCCCGTCCCAGCAATGGGTTGTGCGCTGGGCTTGGGACCCGCCACGTAAAAACCACTTCCAGTGAAGAAGCAAGGCAAAGCCTCGGATGAGACAACCCCTTATGATGAAGACCACGGCAAATGTTTAAAGGACTACGATTTGAGGGCATGCACCTGGAATGTCCGGACCCTTAATGGGGAAGGTGCCTCTGCCCGGCTGGTTGATGTCCTCGTAAGGACAAAAGCTGACATCACCGCCATCCAAGAAATGCGTTGGACGGGGCAAGGCAAACAATGTCTGGGGCCTTGCGACGTCTACTACAGCTGCCATGTAAAGGAGCGCAAATTCGGAGTTGGATTTGTGGTGGGAGAGAGACTCCGTCGCCGAGTACTGTCGTTCACCCCGGTGGACGAGCGTCTAGCCACAATCCGCATCAAAGCGAGATTCTTCAACATCTCGCTCATCTGCGCCCATGCCCCGACGGAAGAGAAGGATGAGGCATCCAAGGATCTCTTCTATGAGCGCTTGGAGCGCACGTACGAGCGCTGCCCCCGTCATGATATCAAAATCGTGCTTGGCGACTTCAATGCCAGGGTGGGCAAGGAAGGGATCTTTGGAACCACCGTCGGAAAATTCAGCCTCCACGACGAAACGTCCGACAACGGATTGAGGCTGATCGACTTCGCCGGGGCCCGAAACATGGTAGTATGCAGTACTAGGTTCAAGCATAAAAAGATCCATCAAGCTACCTGGCTGTCTCCGGATCGAAAAACGAGAAACCAAATCGATAATGTTGTGATAGACGGAAGGCACGCTTCCCGTCTTTTAGACGTACGCACACTCCGAGGCCCAAACATCGACTCGGACCACTATCTTGTTGCAGCCAAGATACGCACCCGCCTCTGTGCAGCAAAAAATGTGCGCCCAAATATGCAAGGAAAGCTTAACGTCGAAAAGCTGCAATCACAACAGACAGCCAGCGCTTTCGCTACTCGACTCTCACACCTGCTCTCAGAGAGCACTCTTCAACAAACCGACATATGCGAGCAGTGGAACCACATTTCCCGCTCATTAAGTACCGCCGCCGAAGAAGTAGTCGGATTTCAGCGAGCCCGAAAGAACAAATGGAAGCTGCAGAGAAAAAAGATGCCGCCGACAGGGCCACGCTGCGATCGGGCGCAACGTGCGCTATGTGGGACCGCTATAGGGTTCTGAAGAGGGAAGCGAGACGTATTGGTCGCAATAAGAAGAGAGAGGCTGAAATAATTGAGTGCGAAGAGCTTGAAATGCTGGCCGACAGGAGGAATGCCCGAAAATTTTACCAGAGAGTTAGGCGACTTACGGAAGGTTTAAAGACCGGGGCGCACTCCTGTAAGAACAATAATGGCGACCTAGTAACTGATGTCCAGAGCGTACTTAAATTATGGAGGGAACACTTTGCAGCCCTACTAAATGGTAGCAGCACGGAAAGTTGTGGAGAAGAAGAACCCGAGCCCGCAGTCGATGATGACGGAGTCGACGTTCCACCGCCTGACTATGACGAGGTACGTATAGCAATAACGCAGCTGAAAACCAATAAAGCCGCTGGAGCTGACAGCCTGCCAGCTGAGCTATTCAAGTACGGCGGCGAGGAGTTGATAAGGTGCATGCATCAACTCTTGTGCAGAATATGGTCAGATGAACGCATGCCCGACGACTGGAATTTAAGTGTGCTCTGCCCAATCCACAAGAAAGGTGACCCCGCCATTCGCGCCAACTACCGCGGGATCAGCCTTCTAAGCATAGGTTACAAGGTCTTATCGAGCGTATTGTGTGAAAGACTGAAGCCCACCGTCAATGAACTGATTGGGCCTTATCAGTGTGGCTTTAGACCTGGCAAATCCACCATAGACCAGGTCTTCACAATACGCCAAATCTTGGAAAAAACCCGCCAGAAAAGGATCGACACTCACCACCTATTTGTCGACTTTAAAGCCGCTTTTGACAGCACTAAAAGGAGTTGACTATACGCCGCTATGTCTGAATTTGGCATCTTCTCAAAACTCGTACTGCGTCAGAACTGGAAAAGACCTCTCCGAGCCGTTCGCCACAAAACGGAGTTTCAGACAGGG
>NW_016157909.1:113476-134412 GCF_001687245.7 Rhagoletis zephyria
TTCGCCTGCGGCGCTTTAAAAAAAAAAACAATACTTCGATATATACATAATGATAAATTTTCGCCTTCGGCGCTTTCTTATAAAAATCGATGGTTCGATAAATAATTAAAATTTTGATTAAAATCAATACTTCGCCTGCGTCGCTTATTTTATTAAAACAATATAAGGTGAATACAAAAACGCCCCCTTTTCTCATCATCTGGTAGCACCAATTTATGTGTTTATTTCCACCACTTCCATGTAATCAATGAAATTTATATGGTGAATTGTGCAACTTTAAAATTAATAACTTTTTAAATAAAAGCCCCTGCGGAATTCAACCTCACTTTGTAGACCAATTTAACTGAAATGCGCACTTCTTGGGCCTCCCCTTAGCTGAAGCAGACGACAGCGTTGATGGATGAACCGACCCGAGCTGGGCTTGGTAGCCGGTACAACAACAACAACAAAACACAGCACTTCGGACAGCGACCGGATGCCTCCTGATGTCGCCAGAACATCACCTACACGACAATGCTCTGCAAGCAATTCTTAGTAGGGAGCCACAGACGTGGACACCCGAACAGACACTTTCTTGCAGAGGAGCCCTCGCCAACGCATGTCAGAAGGCATCTATACGAACTGACGGACGAAGTCCTGAGGTTCATAAGGCAACCTCTGGACCCGTTAGCATATCGACAGGCTTTCAGCCGCGCTTAGGGATTGTAACCCTAACGACGCAGAATTCAACTTTCTGCGTTGCCGGAGAAAAAGTACGGAACTTCTTCAATATGCTCGGAATGAAATATGCTGGTGTGAGTAAGCTTTGGTCAACCGTGAGGTCACTGTTCAAGCCGACGACGCGCGACGACGGTGCAATTTTTTTTCGGCGGGAGATGAGCGAGCTACTTTAGCCGACAGTTTACGCTGCATCTTCCGATGGACGAAGCCAAACGCTGAGTGACCAATAGAGGCTGCACAAACTACCAATACCAAGTGCGCTTCCTGCTTTCACCAGCGGGCAGATTCGGGTAGACATCGGGAAGGCAAAAGCCTCCAAAGCCATTGAAACCGGCGAAATATGCATGCAAATGCTGAAAAAATTGGGTCCCTCGGGAGTACACTATCTCACCAAGGCCCTCATGTTGTCCATGGCTACTCTCATCGTCTCTGATATCTGGAAAACGAGGAAGCGTGGTCCACTGCTCAAACCGGGGAAACCGGCTAACAAAGAAGTCTGATCGTCCTTTCCCCGGTCGCGAAGACACTTGAGGTTTTGCTACTCACACACTATATGAACCATCTGACCCCAGCGAGGCATCAGCATAGGTTCCGTAAAGTGCACAACACAGCAATAACATTTAACGTTATAAACACCCAGATAACTCTTGGCGTGAACCGAAACCGCTCCTATGAGAGAACAGTCCTAGTAGTGTTAGATCTGTCGAAAGCGTTTGACACCGTCAGCCACTCCACGCTACTAGAAGACACTGAGGCCTCATTTCTCCCAGAGGGACTCAAACGGTGGTCAGCGAACTATCTGTGTGGTTGACATTCGTCCCTAATTTTCATTGTCGGCAACCATTTTTACCACCTAGACGAAGGAGGTCAGTCTACAGCTGGGAATTCATGTCGATGTCGTGCTCTCCTACTAGGCGAATAAAACCGCAATTTTCAATAGAGGATATAGCCGAAACAAGGTCCTTAAGTTGCTAGCCGGCAGCGCCTGAGGCAAAGACAAACGTTGTTCGCAACATACAAGGCAATTGGTCGGTCGGTTCTAGACTATGCAGCGCCCGTGGGGTCGCCGGGGACTAACAGGACGCAGTGGACGAAGCTGCAGACATGCGAGAACACGGCACTCCGGACTGCGTTGCCTCTGAAGTTACTCACTTTCTTCGTTGTTGTTGTTGTTGTTGTAGCGGCTACAACAACCCCGCCCAGATCGGTTGATATCTCAGTCGTTGTCGTCGAGTTCCACTAACAGCAGCCCCAAGAAGCGTGCAGCCTCTATAGGGTCGGTCCACAGGGACGACGCCGTTAGGGTTGTGTGGTTTTCCGGGCATGCGATAAGATGTTTCGAGTCGTGAGGGGTCTCTCCGCATGCCGGACATTCATTCGGCACATCCGCATTTAGCCTACTCAGGTAGGAGTTTAGTCTGCTGCAGTAGCCACAGCGAAGTTGGGCTATTGTTGTTTTGGTCTCCCGAGACAGATGGAGCTCCGTCGCGTCAATATCCGGTGTTTGTGTGCCTAGAACAGCATTCAGATGTCTAGAGTCTACATAACTCGAGACTGCGTCCCTGTGAATGCCGTTCAGGGCCTGTCTGTAAGCTGACGGGTCCCGAGGCTGCTTAATGAACCTCTGGATTTCGTCCGTCAGTTCATATAGATGCCTCCTGACGTGCCTTGGCGAGGGCTTCCTTCGTCTCCCGTTGTGGTTTTTGTAGCGGCACTACTAAGCCCCGCCTATTTCGGTTCATCCTTCAATCATTGTCGTCAAGCTCAACTAACGGTAGGCCCAGGAAATGGGCTGTTTCACTAAGTTCGGACCAAAGGGAGAGGGTTGTTAGTTGAGTAGGATAGAGCTGGTGGTGTCGTGCGGGAGTCTCCACATGCCGGACACTCATTGGGGATATTGGGGTCGAGTCTGAACAGGTAGCTGTTGAGGCGGCTGCAGTATCCAGACTGTAATCGGGTGTCTATGCATGTCTGGACCACGTCCTTATCAATGTGGAGCACCCTGCTGCTTAGCACCAACAGCCCTGCATTCATATTCGGCTATGCTACAATATCATACATCCGCTTAAGTATCATTTCGTATTCTTACTCTTCTCATTTGTCTAGTTTGCATATTCGCATTATTCCTACATTGTAACTTTTTAGAACAAAAACCTAACTGTAGTCTGTTTCCTTTTATCATTACGAAACGGTAAGCTACATGCAATATCATTTTCAATTTTGTCACGCCTCTCGCGAATTGGTTTTACGCTTTCCTACATAGGCGTCTTAACTACTGCTCTAATTTGGCAAAACAATTATCAAGTTTAAATAAAGAATTTATACATTTGGTGATTTTGAAGCTCTAAGCGTTTTTATTTCGGTAGAAAGCTAACCCAAGCTACAGCTACGGTGATACGCATAAAACCTGTAGCTAAAAACTGGTGACCCCGTACAAAGTTAGAAGGTCGGATGTGAGACTCCGTTATAACGCTATTAAACACCGTTATAAAATCACGTGATAGAAAATTTAACTGCTAAGATGATCGCCAATTCCGATAGCGGAGTTTCATCAGAACCGCCGTGTTATGTCTTCTTTTCCTTTTATTCAACGACTTACAATTCAATAGAGAAGGTAGTTATAATTCATGTTAGCGATGGTACAAACTAGGAATGATACTTATTCGAGTAGAGTTACCATACTTATGTAATACTTAGTTGAATCTAATAAGTGAAGATACATAATAATCTCCCCCGCTAGTAACATACATAGTCTCGGAGACGAGATTAAGGGTTTCGTGTTCTTTCCGAGCGCCTCACTGCTTCGCCTCGTGCTTGGAATTCTTGTTCTCGTTCTTGACCCTCTGGCTGGCCTTCTTCGTTTTGTTGATTGACTACCTCAGGGGATATCCGATGCTCGATTAATTCTTCCTGTGGGTGTTTGGATTTTCTTTCGTTTTCCGTCGTGTCTCCATGTGTTTTCATGTCTCCAACGTTTGATTTATACAATTGATTAATGTGTCGCTTAAGACTGTATCCATTGTCAAGGTGAACTTGATAATGCAGCTTCCCGTACTTCCTTGTTACTACTCCCAACTACCACTTCGATTGTACACGGTCTCCCACGCTGAATTGTCGGTTTGGCCCCAAAGACGTAGCTTGCGTTGTTGATTTGTATAATGGCCGAATAGCATCCAGTCTACTTCGAATTTTCCGACCTAAGTACATTTCTGCTGGTGTTTTACCATTTTCTAAGGGAGTGATTCGGTAGCGACAGACAATTTCTTGAACTTTCTTGCGGATTGGTGTGTTGTCGTGTTGCATAGCTTCTAGTTTATATTTTAACGTTTGGATATGTCGTTCCGCTAAGCCGTTTGTAGCTGGGGCCATCCAGCGTGCGATGAATTTTTGAATTATACCATTTTCTTGACAGAAGGATTTGAAGGTTTTACTCTGAAAAATCGTTGCGTTATCGGAAACTAATACTCGTGGCCGACCATGTGTTGCAAAAATACTTTGAAGTAATTCAATCGTGCTCTCAGATGTGGGTGCACTTCTTCCTACTTTCACTTCAGACCACTTAGATTTCGCGTCAACAAGAACGAAGAAATAGCAATTCTGGTAAGGCCCTGCATAGTCCATGTTAACTCTTTCAAAGTTTTCTTTTGGTTGTTCCCAAACATGGGTGGTGATTTGTGGCGGGTTCTACCTAACCAAAGCACAATCCCGGCATCCTTTTACCATACGCTCTATATCTGCGTCGATCCCTTTCCGGTAACAATACCTCCGAGCCAGTTGTTTCATTTTCACTACTCCGAGATGGGTGTAATGCAGTTCTTTTAATATTTCGTTGCGCAAGGGCATTGGAATTATTACTCGTTGGCCTCTTAGTATAATACCCCCTTGTAGCGAGTATTCTGGAACTTGTTTTTTTTTTTTTTAATTTTTAAATTTGTTCTTAATTGAGCTAGTTCCGGGTCGTTTCCTGTTTCTTTTTCAATAGATGTTACCGTAACTGTATTCGTGGCAATCGTATTTATTGTCTGATCTTGTACTGCTGTTACTTATTCGTCTAGGAAATGTGTGAAGCAATTTGACGAATCCTTTGCGGGAGCTCTGGATGAGCAATGAGCGTGCGCAATTTGTTCGGATCTCCGATGTTTCATTTTATAGTTAAATCCTTGGAGGAAAGATGCGTATCTAAGGAGGCGTGCCGATGTCATTGCCGGAATTTTTTCGTTTTGATGTAATATTCTTAAAAGTGGGCGATCATCTGTCACTAACGTGAACTCTCTGCCATATAAATATTGGAAAAAAATATCAACTGCAAATATTATTGTAGACTGGATGCTATTCGGCCATTATACAAATCAACAACGCAAGCTACGTCTTTGGGGCCAAACCGACAATTCAGCGTGGGAGACCGTGTACAATCGAAGTGGTAGTTGGGAGTAGTAACAAGGAAGTACGGGAAGCTGCATTATCAAGTTCACCTTGACAATGGATACAGTCTTAAGCGACACATTAATCAATTGTATAAATCAAACGTTGGAGACATGAAAACACATGGAGACACGACGGAAAACGAAAGAAAATCCAAACACCCACAGGAAGAATTAATCGAGCATCGGATATCCCCTGAGGTAGTCAATCAACAAAACGAAGAAGGCCAGCCAGAGGGTCAACAACGAGAACAAGAATTCCAAGCACGAGGCGAAGCAGTGAGGCGCTCGGAAAGAACACGAAACCCTTAATCTCGTCTCCGAGACTATGTATGTTACTAGCGGGGGAGATTATTATGTATCTTCACTTATTAGATTCAACTAAGTATTACATAAGTATGGTAACTCTACTCGAATAAGTATCATTCCTAGTTTGTACCATCGCTAACATGAATTATAACTACCTTCTCTATTGAATTGTAAGTCGTTGAATAAAAGGAAAAGAAGACATAACACGGCGGTTCTGATGAAACTCCGCTATCGGAATTGGCGATCATCTTAGCAGTTAAATTTTCTATCACGTGATTTTATAACGGTGTTTAATAGCGTTATAACGGAGTCTCACATCCGACCTTCTAACTTTGTACGGGGTCACCAGTTTTTAGCTACAGGTTTTATGCGTATCACCGTAGCTGTAGCTTGGGTTAGCTTTCTACCGAAATAAAAACGCTTAGAGCTTCAAAATCACCAAATGTATAAATTCTTTATTTAAACTTGATAATTGTTTTGCCAAATTAGAGCAGTAGTTAAGACGCCTATGTAGGAAAGCGTAAAACCAATTCGCGAGAGGCGTGACAAAATTGAAAATGATATTGCATGTAGCTTACCGTTTCGTAATGATAAAAGGAAACAGACTACAGTTAGGTTTTTGTTCTAAAAAGTTACAATGTAGGAATAATGCGAATATGCAAACTAGACAAATGAGAAGAGTAAGAATACGAAATGATACTTAAGCGGATGTATGATATTGTAGCATAGCCGAATATGAATGCAGGGCTGTTGGTGCTAAGCAGCAGGGTGCTCCACATTGATAAGGACGTGGTCCAGACATGCATAGACACCCGATTACAGTCTGGATACTGCAGCCGCCTCAACAGCTACCTGTTCAGACTCGACCCCAATATCCCCAATGAGTGTCCGGCATGTGGAGACTCCCGCACGACACCACCAGCTCTATCCTACTCAACTAACAACCCTCTCCCTTTGGTCCGAACTTAGTGAAACAGCCCATTTCCTGGGCCTACCGTTAGTTGAGCTTGACGACAATGATTGAAGGATGAACCGAAATAGGCGGGGCTTAGTAGTGCCGCTACAAAAACCACAACGGGAGACGAAGGAAGCCCTCGCCAAGGCACGTCAGGAGGCATCTATATGAACTGACGGACGAAATCCAGAGGTTCATTAAGCAGCCTCGGGACCCGTCAGCTTACAGACAGGCCCTGAACGGCATTCACAGGGACGCAGTCTCGAGTTATGTAGACTCTAGACCTCTGAATGCTGTTCTAGGCACACAAACACCGGATATTGACGCGACGGAGCTCCATCTGTCTCGGGAGACCAAAACAACAATAGCCCAACTTCGCTGTGGCTACTGCAGCAGACTAAACTCCTACCTGAGTAGGCTAAATGCGGATGTGCCGAATGAATGTCCGGCATGCGGAGAGACCCCTCACGACTCGAAACATCTTATCGCATGCCCGGAAAACCACACAACCCTAACGGCGTCGTCCCTGTGGACCGACCCTATAGAGGCTGCACGCTTCTTGGGGCTGCTGTTAGTGGAACTCGACGACAACGACTGAGATATCAACCGATCTGGGCGGGGTTGTTGTAGCCGCTACAACAACAACAACAACAACGAAGGAAGTGAGTAACTTCAGAGGCAACGCAGTCCGGAGTGCCGTGTTCTCGCATGTCTGCAGCTTCGTCCACTGCGTCCTGTTAGTCCCCGGCGACCCCACGGGCGCTGCATAGTCTAGAACCGACCGACCAATTGCCTTGTATGTTGCGAACAACGTTTGTCTTTGCCTCAGGCGCTGCCGGCTAGCAACTTAAGGACCTTGTTTCGGCTATGTCCTCTATTGAAAATTGCGGTTTTATTCGCCTAGTAGGAGAGCACGACATCGACATGAATTCCCAGCTGTAGACTGACCTCCTTCGTCTAGGTGGTAAAAATGGTTGCCGACAATGAAAATTAGGGACGAATGTCAACCACACAGATAGTTCGCTGACCACCGTTTGAGTCCCTCTGGGAGAAATGAGGCCTCAGTGTCTTCTAGTAGCGTGGAGTGGCTGACGGTGTCAAACGCTTTCGACAGATCTAACACTACTAGGACTGTTCTCTCATAGGAGCGGTTTCGGTTCACGCCAAGAGTTATCTGGGTGTTTATAACGTTAAATGTTATTGCTGTGTTGTGCACTTTACGGAACCTATGCTGATGCCTCGCTGGGGTCAGATGGTTCATATAGTGTGTGAGTAGCAAAACCTCAAGTGTCTTCGCGACCGGGGAAAGGACGATCAGACTTCTTTGTTAGCCGGTTTCCCCGGTTTGAGCAGTGGACCACGCTTCCTCGTTTTCCAGATATCAGAGACGATGAGAGTAGCCATGGACAACATGAGGGCCTTGGTGAGATAGTGTACTCCCGAGGGACCCAATTTTTTCAGCATTTGCATGCATATTTCGCCGGTTTCAATGGCTTTGGAGGCTTTTGCCTTCCCGATGTCTACCCGAATCTGCCCGCTGGTGAAAGCAGGAAGCGCACTTGGTATTGGTAGTTTGTGCAGCCTCTATTGGTCACTCAGCGTTTGGCTTCGTCCATCGGAAGATGCAGCGTAAACTGTCGGCTAAAGTAGCTCGCTCATCTCCCGCCGAAAAAAAATTGCACCGTCGTCGCGCGTCGTCGGCTTGAACAGTGACCTCACGGTTGACCAAAGCTTACTCACACCAGCATATTTCATTCCGAGCATATTGAAGAAGTTCCGTACTTTTTCTCCGGCAACGCAGAAAGTTGAATTCTGCGTCGTTAGGGTTACAATCCCTAAGCGCGGCTGAAAGCCTGTCGATATGCTAACGGGTCCAGAGGTTGCCTTATGAACCTCAGGACTTCGTCCGTCAGTTCGTATAGATGCCTTCTGACATGCGTTGGCGAGGGCTCCTCTGCAAGAAAGTGTCTGTTCGGGTGTCCACGTCTGTGGCTCCCTACTAAGAATTGCTTGCAGAGCATTGTCGTGTAGGTGATGTTCTGGCGACATCAGGAGGCATCCGGTCGCTGTCCGAAGTGCTGTGTTTTGTTGTTGTTGTTGTACCGGCTACCAAGCCCAGCTCGGGTCGGTTCATCCATCAACGCTGTCGTCTGCTTCAGCTAAGGGGAGGCCCAAGAAGTGCGCATTTCAGTTCAATTGGTCTACAAAGTGAGGTTGAATTCCGCAGGGGCTTTTATTTAAAAAGTTATTAATTTTAAAGTTGCACAATTCACCATATAAATTTCATTGATTACATGGAAGTGGTGGAAATAAACACATAAATTGGTGCTACCAGATGATGAGAAAAGGGGGCGTTTTTGTATTCACCTTATATTGTTTTAATAAAATAAGCGACGAAGGCGAAGTATTGATTTTAATCAAAATTTTAATTATTTATCGAACCATCGATTTTTATAAGAAAGCGCCGAAGGCGAAAATTTATCATTATGTATATATCGAAGTATTGTTTTTTTTTTTAAAGCGCCGCAGGCGAATGTTTGTAATAAAAAATAGCGCGATTTTTTATAAAAAATTTTCATTATTTATCGAAGTATTGATTTTGGAGAAACTTTCCAATACGGGCATTCATTACAGGGCGGTGGGCGAAGGGGGAGTGGTCGTGGCACCTCCAACCCGCCTTCTTGGAAAGGGCATAACCGCCATTGACAAAAATGCAACCCCCGACCACTTAGGCCCCCTATGGGTCCGTAGAGACCCCTTAGAAAAATGGCCAAAATCAAAATTTTTACTTGCGTCCACAGTATTTTTGCGTAGAATTCCTTTCTGCGTAGGCGGCCTTCGGTCGCGCTTTAGGATTATAACCCTTACCAAATAGAATTCTACTTTTGGTGTGCACCAAAGTGATGTAGCCTTGGGAAAGGATGAGGTAACTAGAATTCCCTTTCTGTGTGGTAAACCTGGGGCTGCCGCCCCAGTGCTGTCTGTATACAGAGGTCTTTGTTTAACATATTTTAAAAACACATTATACTCATTCATTCCCTACTGTTATCGAGATCATTATGAAACAGTGGTAAATTGTTGAAAATCCCACCGTATTAATCAGCCTCATTGCGTAAGTCGGAAATTAGGTTAAATTGTACGACTCGACAACAGCAGCATTGTCTATTGTCGTACTGAAATAAGTAAACGACCAAAAGCGTCGAAAACTATACAGTGCTGCCAAGGTTTTCCGTTTTAATACACTAGTCGAGTGGATATTTTAGGCAATGACGTGAAATTTTCGATACGATTCGACTCTCGAAAAACGACTTGCATTCGACACGACTCTCACAATGAGGGTCAATAGAGGATGGACGCCGCTTTATGAAAAGAAGAATCCGAAAGCGGAAGTTAACTTTTTTTTACCCGATCAAAAGTTATTAACAAAAAACTTTCACAATAGCACCTGTTTTATTCACTTAATACACACACACAAACGCAACGTGGTAATACCGCACATCAGCAGGTGAATTTTGCGTTGAGCACACCAAAATTTTTTACATTTTAATTAATAAAATATATAAGTTTTTAGTGATATATTTAGCGATATTTTGACATATATGTCTAAAATGAAGTATTGTTGTTGTATGTATAGTGAAATATGGGTATTTTGTGTTGTTGTTGTAGCGGCTACAACAACCCCGCCCCGATCGGTTGATATCTCAGTCGTTGTCGTCAAGTTCCACTAACGGCAGCCCTAGGAAGCGTGCAGCCTCTATCGGGCCGGTCCACATGGACAAAGCCGTTAGGGTAGTCGGGTTTTCCGGGCATGCGAAGAGATGTATCGAGTCATGTGGGGTCCCTCCGCTTGCCGGACACTCATTTGGCACATCCTCTTTCAATCTACACAGGTATGAGTTTAACCTGCTGCAGTAGCCAGAGCGAAGTTGGGCTATTGTTGTTCGTGTCTCTCGAGGCAGATGAAGCTCTGTCTCGTCTATGTCCGGCTGCTTGACGATCCTCTGGACTTCGTCCGTCATTTCATATAGATGCCTCCTGACGTGCCTAGGCGAGCGCTCCTCTGCAAGCAGCTGTCTGTTCGGGTGGCCACTCCTGTGGCTCCCAATCAGGAACTGCTTGCAGAGCATTAGGTTGTGCTCCTTTATAGGGAGCATTTGTGCCACGTTGTGGAGGTGATGTTCTGCCGACATCAAGAGGCATCTTGTCGCTGTCCTGAGTGCGGTGTTCTGTACAGTCTGTAGCTTCGTCCACTGCGTCCTACTAGTCCCCGGCGACCACACTGGTGCTACATAGTTTGAAACCGGCCGGCCTATAGCCTTGTATGTTACCACCAACGTTTCTTTGTCTTTGCCCCAAGTACTGCGACTAGCGACTTGAGGACCTTGTTGCGGCTCTTTACTTTATTGACAATAGCGGTTGCGTTCGCAGAGAAGGAGAGCAGGCTGTCGAATGTTACTCCGAGTATGTTGGGATTATTCACCGTCGGAATTGGTGTGTCATCGACGTGAATTTCCCGTGGTAGCCTGACCTCCTTCGTCCAGGTTGTGAACAGGGTCGCAGAGGATTTCGTAGGGGAGAGGGCTAGACACTTTGCAGTGAAGAAGCGAGAAAGTTCGGAGAGATACCCGTTTACTTTCGAACACAGGTCATCAATTCCATTCCCAGTCGCCATGATCGAGCAATCGTCGGCGTAAGAGACAATCGAGACTCCTTCAGGTGGTTGAGGGAGCTTTGAAATGTAAAAGTTAAACAGTAGCGGGGAAAGGACATCACCCTGTGGAACCCCCTGTTTTATTTTTCTGAGTTTACTCGATTTGTCTCTAAATATTACCGACGAGTGTCGACCACTCAGATAATTTGCCGACCACCGTTTGAGCCTCTGTGGGAGAGAGGAAGCCTCAATATCTTCTAGTAGCGTGGAATGGCAGACGGTGTCAAACGCCTTTGACAAGTCCAACGCTACTA
Source organism: Rhagoletis zephyria (assembly GCF_001687245.7). NCBI lineage: Eukaryota > Metazoa > Arthropoda > Insecta > Diptera > Tephritidae > Rhagoletis > Rhagoletis zephyria. Next base: position 124,847 of record NW_016157909.1, read on the forward strand.
GAATCGTTCTCTCACAGGGACGGTTACGGTTAAGGCCACGAGTTATATGAGTATTTATGGCGTTAAGTGCCGTTGTTGTGCTCCTTGGTTGGCAGGTTTCCCCAGTTTGAGCAGTGGGACCACTCTCCCCACCCTCCAGATGTCTGGGATGATGAGAGTGGCTATAGACAAATTGAGGACCTCCGTTAGGTACGCTACTCCCGCAGGACCCAAATTTTTCAGCATCAGCATGCATATTCCGTCGGGACCCATGGCTTTGGAGGCTTTCGCCTTCCCGATGGCCACCTGAACTTCACCGCAAGTGAAAGCAAGGGGGGCACAGGTTGTTGGCAGTTTGTGCAGCCTTCTGGTCACTCGACGCTTGGCTTTGTCCACCGGAGGATGCAGTATAAACTGCCGGCTAAAATAGCTCGCGCATCGCTCCGGGTCCGACGAAGCATGGTCGCCGAAAGAAATTTCGACTCTGGCGTCGTGCTTCATCGGATTGGATAGTGCTTAATAAGCTTACTCACATCAGAGGTGAAGTTACAGGTCTTCAGATGCTCTTCCCACTTCTTCCGCTTATGTACGTTCACTAGTTGCCGAATCTCCACGTTGAGTTCCCTGATACGGGGATCTCCGAGATCAGCCTGACAAAGGCTATCACGCTCATCGGCTAGAACAGCCGCTCAGCAGGGAAATTTGAACGTGGGTCCGTAATACATCCTGCCGGTACGAAGCGAGCTGCAGCAGCGGTGACAGCCCTGCGGAACTTACGTTCACCAAGGTGGACGTCGGTTGGTGTGGGGGGTGCAGCAAAGGTGTTTTCAGTAAATTCCGCGAAGCCTTTCCAATCAGCTTTAGAGAAGTTGATATAGGTTCGGTGTTCCGCGGAAGCAAAGTCGGTTGGTTTATTGATCGAGATGACTATGGGCAGATGGTCTGATGCTAGAGTCAGCATAGATCGCCATGATATGCTGTTTATCAGACCAGCGCTGCCTATTGTAATGTCTGGCGAGCTGCAGCAGCTACCCATAATCCTGGTGGGTGCGTCGTCGTTCATTGTGCAGAATGTCGAATCGTCTATCTGCTCAGCCAAGTCAGTTCCTCTAAGATCGTTTGACAGGCTTGAGTGCCAAAGATCGTGGTGCGCGTTAAAGTCACCTACTACCATACCTTTTTCACCTCTCAGGTGCGCACCTATGTCAGGGCGATATCCTGCCGGGCCTGTCAGGATAGCAATGCCCTGCCATTCTAGGGTGGTATCCCTGCGGTCGATGTCTGCTTCGATGAGACGATACTGCACGGTGTGGTGCGTGATGAACGCTAAGCCACCACCATTATCTCGCTCACGATCTCGACGGTGCACGTTGTACCCGGCACAATTCAACAGTGTTGAATTGCTGTGCAACTTCGTCTCTTGGACCGCAGCTATCAATATGCCATGCCTTCCCATGAAGACGGTTATCTCCTCGATCTTGCTCTGTAGCCCGTTACAGTTAAATTGAAGGAGCTTCATGTGGTTCGGGAGACGTGTGGTGATGCGGGGTGTGAGAAATGTGTGTGGTCGTGACGCCGTTGGCTGAATATCCTGGTCTGACATACCGTGCAGATTGTAGGAGGAACCAGGAGTTGTTGGCGGCGGCGTGTGGGTAGTGGTGCGGTTGTGTTTGTTCTGTGGTCTGTCGTGGCTGTGATATGGTCTATTGTGTTGTTATGTTGTTGTACTGTGGTTATTGTGTGGGGCTGCTCAGGTGGACTGGGGTTAGCCTTGGAGGCTGCTCTGTTTGAGCAGCAGGGGGCCACATACGACGTGGTCCACTGCCGATGTGTCCTTAATCCTGAACATACTCTGAGGTGACTCCACCCCTCGAAGGCATTACACTTGACGGAGGTGGAGTTGTGGTGTAGTCGTCTCTGGCAGGTGTAGGTTTCTGGCCCTGGGTTTGACTCGATACGAGCCCTGAGTAGAAAAATACGTAGCGAATGTAGCCCTATGGACGAACAACTTCTGAGATACTTCGCCGACCTAAACGGGGTTAGATCGCCGAAACAACAGCCCTTGGTCGGGTAAAACCCGAGTCATTCCGGTACGTAGAACCGGCTGTCGTGGGAATGGGCATTTTATGCGTTTGTGTGAGTGTAGTAAGTGAATAAAAAAAGTTGTGTTGGGCAGTATCGATACCAAAAGTACTCAGAACTCGATTCTCAAAAGAATCGACAGTACCCAATTTTTAACAGTATCGATACTGAGTACTACAAAGTAACATTCAATCGATGTTATTTGGGATTAATATATTAATTGGAATAAAGTCCAGCCAGCTTGTCAGATTTCCATACCAAAGTTTAAAATGTTACCAACATATGTATAATTAAAGAAAGTACTCGATTCTCAAAAGTACTCGAAACTCCCAACACTAAAAAAAAGTGCTATTGTGGAAAAGTTTTTTGTTAATAACTTTTGATCGGGTAAAAAAAGTACATTTCCGCTTTCAGGTTCTTGTTTTGGGGTCCAGACACATCTAATGGTACCCCCTCTCCAAAATTTTGACCAATTTTGGAGGTTGAAAGCCCACCTAGATAATAGTTGTTTGTTTACAAATTATCCAGTAACTTGCCAGCAACTCTCCAGTAACTTTATCGCTAAGAATTCGCTCTCATAGACAAAATTTACAAAAAAGTACGCGAACGCTATTCCAGTAATAATTTGCAAGTTTCAGCTGATAAATTGGTTGTTCATTCGCAGGAATTTCCTAATAAAACAATATATTTTATATTTAAATAGATTTAGTTTGTGAATTTCAACAATAAAAACCCACAAACAGTTTCCTTATTAGTTTAAATTTCATCCAGCAACATGCGATCAGCTGTTTTTCGTACTGGCAAATTCTTACAAGTAAAAATTTATCCAGTAAAATCCAGTAAAAACTAGCAACTTCAACCGTCATTTTCCGCTCTCTCAATTTCCCCTACTTTGCAAGTTTTCGCGTACGTAAACGCCAAAACATGAAAATTCGTAAAAACTTTTACTGGATTTTACTGGAAATGAGTAAAGAAACGCAATTAATTACCCAAAAAAGGAAAGAGAAGTAACATCTCATGACAAATTTTGAATAAAAAGTGTAAGAAAGGCAATTTTAGGGAAAATTAAGTATAAAAAATTTAAAAAATAAAAAAAAATATATAATTTTAAAAAAGGGGTAATAAGGGTATTTAAAAAGTGGTTTAGCTTTTAGACACCTTTCGGCATAGGCGGCCTTCGGCCGCGCTTTAGGATTACCTTACCAAATAGAATTCTCCTTTTGGTGTACACCAACTGGGGCTACCACTCCAGTGATGTAGCCTTGGGAAAGGATGAGGTAACTAGAATTCCCTTTCTGTGTGGTAAACCTGGGGTTTTTGCTTATTTCCTTTTCTCTTTATCCTTCGTGTATATTTTTTGTTTGACAGCTCAGCTCCGTCATTTAATTTGCATATACAATCACAGGCGCACGGGTGATTTTCATAGTAATTTTAATTAATAAATTGCGACGAATAAGTTTCAACTAAAGGAATAAAACAACTAACAATTAATAGTGTAATGTGTAAAGTAAATATAAACATAAACATGAAGATATTAAGTGGCTGCTTTAAGGCAGAATAAAAGTAATCAGTGCACATATATTTCGGAAATTTGCAACAAATACCACATTTCCAACCGACATTATTGTTAAATTAGGGTACTTTTTATAAATTTGTACAACGATTTTGGGTTGCTGTGCCCAAACGCGTGAATCGAATCAAAAACCATTTACACACTCTTGTAGACAACAGTTCACGCTTTATTACAAAAATAAAATTTACTATATCTGTGCACTAATTTATTAATAATGTCGGTTGGAAATATGCTGCCAAAAAAAAATGTCCACGAAATATCTCTGTAAAGGTGTTCAGCCCCTCTTCTTTAGCAAAACAGAAAGGAGAATTCTATTTAGTGAGGGTTATAATCCCTAAGCGCGGCCGAAGGCCGCCTACGCAGAAAGTTGTCTTCTCCAAAAGTTGTTCAGCCCCTTTTCTTCGGCAACAAAGAAAGAAAATTCTACTTAGTGAGGGTTATAATCCCTAAGTGCGGCCAAAGGCCGCCTACGCAGAAAGGTGCTCTCTGCAAAAGGTGGTCAGCCCCTCTTCATGGGCAACAGAGAAAGGAGTACTGAGGGTTATAATCGTTTTGGAAAAAATCCAAATTTCCGCTGTTTTCAAACAGCTCCCAAGGGGTCTTTAGGGGGGAGGGGGGTTAGGGGTGACTTTTCATAAAGCGGCGTGCATCCTCTTCCGTTTAGGGGGGTTTGGGTAGCCACGCCTCCTCCCCCTCCGCCCACACCCCTAAATCGTTGTACAAATAGCTAGATTTCCCTTAAATTAGTGCACAGATTTAGTAAATTAAATTTTTGTAATAAGCGTGACCAGTTGTCTACAGGTGCGTGTAAAGGTTTTTGATTCGATTCAAGCGTTTGGGCACAGCAAACGAAAATTGTTGCACGAATTCATTGAATTCTCCAAAATTTTGACCAATTTTGGGGGTTGAAAGCCCACCTAGATAATAGTTGTGTTTGTTTACAAAATATCCAGTCACTTTCCAGCAACTCTCCAGTAACTTTATCGCTAAGAATTCGCTCTCATTGACAAAATTTACAAAAAAGTACGCGAACGCTATTCCAGTAATAATTTGCAAGTTTCAGCTGATAAATTGGTTGTTCATTCGCAGGAATTTCCTAATAAAACAATATATTTTATATTTAAATAGATTTAGTTTGTGAATTTCAACAATAAAAAACCACAAACAGTTTCCTTATTAGTTTAAATTTCATCCAGCAACATGCGATCAGCCTTTTTTTCGTACAGGCAAATTCTTACAAGTAAAAATTTATCCAGTAAAATCCAGTAAAAACTTGCGACTTCAGCCGTCATTTTCCGCTCTCTCAATTTCCCCTACTTTGCAAGTTTTTGCGTACGTAAACGCCAAAACATGAAAATTCGTAAAAACTTTTACTGGATTTTACTGGAAATGAGTAAAGAAACGCAATTAATTACCCAAAAAAAGGAAAGAGAAGTAACATCTCACGACAAATTTTGAATAAAAAGTGTAAGAAAGGCAATTTTAGGGAAAATTAAGTATAAAAAATTAAAAAAATTAAAAAAAAATATATAATTTTAAAAAAGGGGTAATAAGGGTATTTAAAAAGTTGTTTAGCTTTTAGACACCTTTCTGCGTAGGCGGCCTTCGGTCGCGCTTTAGGATTATAACCTTACCAAATAGAATTCTCCTTTTGGTGTACACCAACTGGGGCTACCACTCCAGTGATGTAGCCTTGGGAAAGGATGAGGTAACTAGAATTCCCTTTCTGTGTGGTAAACCTGGGGTTTTTGCTTATTTCCTTTTCTCTTTATCCTTCGTGTATATTTTTTGTTTGACAGCTCAGCTCCGCCATTTAATTTGCATATACAATCACAGGCGCACGGGTGATTTTCATAGCAATTTTAATTAATAAATTGCGACGAATAAGTTTCAACTAAAGGAATAAAACAACTAACAATTAATAGTGTAATGTGTAAAGTAAATATAAACACAAACATGAAGATATTAAGTTGCTGCTTTAAGGCAGAATAAAAGTAATCAGTGCACATATATTTCGGAAATTTGCAACAAATACCACATATCCAACCGACATTATTGTTAAATTAGGGTACTTTTTATAAATTTGTACAACGATTTTGGGTTGCTGTGCCCAAACGCGTGAATCGACCATTTACACACTCTTGTAGACAACAGTTCACGCTTTATTACAAAAATAAAATTTACTATATCTGTGCACTAATTTATTAATAATGTCGGTTGGAAATATGCTGCCAAAAAAAAATGTCCACGAAATATCTCTGTAAAGGTGTTCAGCCCCTCTTCTTTAGCAAAACAGAAAGGAGAATTCTATTTAGTGAGTTTGGTTTGGGGAGCCACGCCTCCTCCCCCTCCGCAACCACCCCTAAATCGTTGTACAAATAGCTAAAGATTGCCCTTAAATTAGTGCACAGATTTAGTAAATTAAATTTTTGTAATAAAGCGTGACCTGTTGTCTACAAGTGCGTGTAAAAGGTTTTTGATTCGATTCACGCGTTTGGGCACAGCAAACCAAAATCGTTGTACGAATTCATAGAATTCTCCAAAATTTTGACCAATTTTGGGGGTTGAAACCCCACCTAGATAATAGCTGTGTTTGTTTCCAAATTATCCAGTAACTTTCCAGCAACTCTCCAGTAACTTTATCGCTAAGAATTCGCTCTCATTGACAAAATTTACAAAAAAGTAGGCGTACGCTATTCCAGTAATAATTTGCAAGTTTCAGCTGATAAATTGGTTGTTCATTCGCAGGAATTTCCTAATAAAACAATATATTTTATATTTAAATAGATTTAGTTTGTGAATTTCAACAATAAAAACCCACAAACAGTTTCCTTATTAGTTTAAATTTCATCCAGCAACATGCGATCAGCTGTTTTTCGTACTGGCAAATTCTTACAAGTAAAAATTTATCCAGTAAAATCCAGTAAAAACTTGCAACTTCAACCGTCATTTTCCGCTCTCTCAATTTCCCCTACTTTGCAAGTTTTTGCGTACGTAAACGCCAAAACATGAAAATTCGTAAAAACTTTTACTGGATTTTACTGGAATTGAGTAAAGAAACGCAAATAATTACCCAAAAAAGGAAAGAGAAGTAACATTTCATGACAAATTTTGAATAACAAGTGTAAGAAAGGCAATTTTAGTGAAAATTAAGTATAAAAAATGTAAAAAATTAAAAAAAAATTATAATTATAAAAAAGGGGTAATAAGGGTATTTAAAAAGTTGTTTAGCTTTTAGACACCTTTCTGCATAGGCGGCCTCCGGCCGCGCTTTAGAATTATAACCTTACCAAATAGAATTAATTAGGGTATGAATTTGTTTGTTTATGAATTTGTACAACGATTTTGGGTTGCTGTGCCCAAACGCGTGAATCGAATCAAAAACCTTTTACACACACTTGTAGACAACAGTTCACGCTTTATTACAAAAATAAAATTTACACCATCTGTGCACTAATTTATTAATAATGTCGGTTGGAAATATGCTGCAAAAAAAATATGTCCACGAAATATCTCTGTAAAAGGTGTTCAGCCCCTCTTCTTTAGCAAAACAGAAAGGAGAATTCTTCTTAGTGAGGGTTATAATCCCTAAGCGCGGCCGAAGGCCGCCTACGCAGAAAGTTGTTTTCTGCAAAANTGTTCTATGCAAAAGGTGTTCGGCCCCTTTTCTTTGGCAACACAGAAAGGAGAATTCTACTGCCTGAGGGTTATAATCCCTAAGTGCGGCCGAAGGCCGCCTACGCAGAAAGGTGCTCTCTGCAGAAGGTTGTTGTTGTTGTTGTAGCGGCACTACTAAGCCCCGCCTGTTTCAGGTCTACATTCAATCATTGTCGTCAAGCTCAACTAACGGGAGGCCCAGGAAACGAGCTGTTTCGATGGGTTCGGACCAGAGGGAGAGGGGTGTTAGTTGAGTCGGATTGAGCTGGCATGTAAAGAGGTGGTTGGTGTCGTGGGGGGACTCTCCACATGCCGGGCACTCATTGGGGATATTGGGGTCGAGTCTGGACAGGTAGCTGTTAAGGCGGCTACAGTATCCAGACCGTAATTGAGCCAGGGTAACGCGGGTCTCTCGTGGCAGTTGAAGCTCCGTCTCTTCTACAGGTGGTGATTGGGCTCCTATTACGGCATTCATAGGTCGAGAGTCGAGGTAGGTGGTAACTGACTCTCTATGAATGTCGTTGATGGCTCGTCTGTATGTCGTCGGGTCCAATGGTTGGTCTACGTACTGTTGGACTGCGCCCTTGTACACGAATAGGTGCCCCCTGACGTGCCTGGGCGGAAGCTGCTCCTGATGCAACGGTCTGTTAGGGTGTTCACTTCTGTGACACCCCATCAGAAATTGCTTACAGAGCATTTTGTTGTGTTCCCTGACGAGGAGCACTTGGGCCTCGCTGTGCAGGTGGTGCTCAGGCGTCATCAGAAGGCACCCAGTCGCTGTCCGGAGTGCGGCGTTCTGACAAGTCTGTAGCTTCGTCCACTGCGTCCAACTAGTCCCCGGCGTCCAAACTGGCGCAGCATAGTTTAGAACCGGCCGGCCAATTGCCTTGTATGTTGCCAGCAACGTTTCTTTGTCTTTGCCCCCCCCAAGTGCTGCCGGCGAGCGACTTGAGGACCTTGTTGCGGCTCTGTAATTTATTGACAATTGCGGTTGTGTGCGTGGAGAAGGAAAGCAGGCTATCGAAGGTGACTCCTAAGATTTTTGGGTTGTTTACAGCCGGTATTGGTGTGCCATCGACGTGTATACCCAACTCTAGCCTGACCTCCTTCGTCCAGGTGGTGAAGAGGTCCGCCGTTGATTTCGTTGGGGAGAGTGTTAGGCGCCTTGCAGTGAAGAAGCGAGAAAGGCTGCAGAAGGTGTTCAGCCCCTCTTCTTGGGCAACAGAGAAAGGAGTACTGAGGGTTATAATCGTTTTGGAAAAAATCCAAATTTCCGCTGTTTTCAAACAGCTCCCAAGGGGTCTTTAGGGGGAGGGGGGTGAGGGGTGACTTCATAAAGCGGCGTCTATCCTCTTTCGTTTAGGGGGGTTTGGGAGCCACGCCTCCCCCCATCCGCCCCCACCCCTAAATCTTGTACAAATAGCGGAACAAATGCAGTTGGGCTCCAAATCTCAAAAAAAAATAAATAAATATTGGAATCGATAGAGATGATTGAGCTGAGTATAACGGTATACTTCGTTTTTTCGGCAAACAACAACAACAAAAATTATCAATGGTTAAAATTCAAAATAAGCTTTTTTGAAATCAAGATTTCTTAACAACGGAGGGATTGATCTTGAAAATTCTGATCTGATTCTGAAATTTGATTTCCTTTAATTTGGTATACGTACTTTATATATATTTTGTATAGTTCTTACAAAAATTTAATTAATGTAAAATAATTATAAAAAAATACCTTTTGCAGAGAACACCTTGGGAAAATTTTAGTAGACGGACGGCAAATTCTAGAAAAAGGGGGGATGAGGGGGGTAGAATAGGACCCCCTGATTTCAAAACTACCCCCCTTTTTTCTAGCAACCCTATAGTTCTTATATAAGTTATTGTTAAAGTTTTCATATAAACGATGAATAAGATAGCAAAATAACATACAACTTAGTGCTACCAGACTGGAATTTTGAATAATAAAAGCGGATTTTTAATTCGGAATTTTTACNGCACTTAGGTAATTCGGAATTTTTACTTAGTAGAATTATTATTTCTGTGTTGCCGAAGGGGGGGCTGAACACATTTTGCAGAGAACACCTTTCTGCGTAGGCGGCCTTCGGCCGCACTTAGGGATTATAACCCTCAAGCAGTAGAATTCTCCTTTCTGTTTTGCGAAGAAAAGCAGCTGAACACCTTTTGCAGAGAACACCTTTCTGCGTTGCGAAGAAAAGGAGCTGAACACCTTTCTGCGTAGGCGGCCTTCGGCCGCAATAAGGGATTATAACCCTCA
>NW_016157909.1:139649-155155 GCF_001687245.7 Rhagoletis zephyria
AGTAAAGTGATTTTTTATTTATTTTATAATTTTTTTATAAATATTTTATGTACATTAATTAAGTGGACAAATAAATTCTCCAAAATTCGAATAAAAAGCTAAAATATGGTATTTTTGAGTTAATTTGTCCCCTCTGTTACCGGTCCACTCTGTGACTTATTAACTCCAAAAACTCCAAAAATTAAAAAAAATACTGCTGGTTATGGATTCCTATTGTTGATACCATCCGTAACCACATGAGGCCAATTATAAACATATTTGGCCAACTTAATTTTTAAAAATTACAAAATTCAGAATGGTCATGTTTTTTAAGAACGACCCATTTAACGTAAAGGTAATTTATTTGAAGCAAATTAATGTGCGGTACACATTGGCGACCAAAATCGACAGTTTTGCACAAATTTCTTCTGTTTGACCGTTTGACCGCTGGTTTTCGTCAGTCAACAGTCAACCGAAAAATTTTTGTGATTGACTGTCTGTGTTTAAGTTTTGACTGATAGTGTGTTCCAAAAATTGTCAGTCAAGCGAAATATTCGCAGCGTACACACATATGTTAAATTATTTATTTATTTATATTATATATTATATGGCATACTAAAAGCTTGTTTAGCAGCTTTGTCTGCTAGCTCATTTCCTGTTATCATCACGTGTCCGGGTATCCATGTCAGTTTAATATGATCGTTTATTAATTTTCCACACTACGTATCTTTGCGCTTCACTATTTCAGTCCATTAGCGATTTTAGCACACTCAAGCTATCCGAGAAAATGACTGCCCGTTTTTTGATTCTGGTTGCGTGTTGGACGGCAAATTTAATTGCTGTTAATTTGGCGTTAAAAATACCAGCATATGGCGGCAGACGGGCTTGGTGCAGTTGTTGATGAGTTCCATCCATCCATTGTTCTATAACAGCATAAGACGGTGATTCTTCGAGTAAGGAGCCATCAGTATAGTAGAAGGTATCAGCTGAACAGTTTGCTTTATATGCTAAAAACATTTTGATGTAGACTTCCGAAGAGGTGTTGCTTTTATTGAGAGCGCTCAATGAGATATCTATGGAGATACTTTTATCTGTCCCGCACATATCAGGTGGTTTTGGTGGTATTAGGATATTAGTGTCCTTTAGATACTTGGTTATAGCAGTGATGCTGTAGATGCTACTGTACCTTTTGCCCTTAGAGCTTCCTCTAGTTATACAATCCCAAAAAGTGTTATGCAGATGATGCGAGACCATAATGATTGCTTTTGCTGCCAATTTTACAGAACGACTTTGGAGTAGTAATCGGAAGTCATCCTAGCGCGCTTCGACTCTTGCAGCTTCTATTTGTTTTGCCACTAGTAAGCCGGCTGCAATGGTTTAGAGCAGTATTTATTTTATTTATATTGGCTTCGGAGGTATATCCATAGAGACTGATGCAATGTTGTACTGCTCCTTCAGCTAGTGACTGGCATATATCACGAGCTGTTTCGATATTTCAATTCAATTTCAATTTTAATTTATTTCAATTTGAAGCATTAGTACAATAAGATTTACAAACATCTTTCTTAGCACAACAGAGAGGTATAACAACAGAAATTATAATTTAAACAAACAAAACAAATCCAAAAGGAAAAACAAACAAATTTAAAAGACTGGTACACCTTAAAAAATTACGCAGACTCGTAGGTCAGCACAGAACTTAGTTAATTTGAGATGGGTAATAAAAGTTTTAGAAAAGTAATTATATAATATATTCTTGTAGTTGCTTTTGTTGATTGTGCTCCTAATAGTGGCAGGAATAGAGTTCCACACTCTCATAGGATTGACAAAAAACAGCCTAGTAGAGTTTTTATAGTTAAACTGAGGTACAATTAAATCATAAGAGCGTTAAGACTTAGGGAAGATTAATTTTTCATATAAGTAAAGCGGGGTCTTTGTAGATAACAGCCTGAAGAGAAATATGCAATTTCTCGCTTATAAATAATCGATTAACTCGCAGCCCAATAAGCTACCTCTCCAAGCAGATATGTGGTGAAACTTTCGTATTCCATAAACATAACGCGTAATATGATTGAATAAGGTATCAATTTTATGAGATGACCTAGAATCAAGCTTACTATAAACCACCTCAGAGTAAGTGATGATGGGAAGAACTAATTGACGAGCAATTTTTCTTCTAATGGGCATAGGAGTATATGATGCGGAATGACAAAGGTTTCTTAAGGGCCATTTACATAAGACTTTCCTCGCTTTGCTTGACAGTTCACACTTTGACAACAAAGCGTGAAGCGCAGAAGGTATGCTACAATAAACGCTTTGAAAGCTTTTGCGTTTTCCTTTTCCTCCATATTTTTTATCTGTAAAATAGATAACATATAATAATATGCAATAAAAACTCCTATTTACCGTATTCTTGTCATTAAATGCAAATGCAAGCGCACGAGAAAAGATAAATGTAGACAGCTGATTGCCAAAGCGGGCAAAAGTTGAGAGTTGCCCAAGATTTTTCTTCGTTTTTCTTTGCTTTTCTTCAAACGTTTTTTATGTGAGCATACTCATGCAATATGCCTACATCGATCTTATATGTCAAAGCAAAGAACTATCAAACAAAGCGAAGAAAGTTGTATGTGAATCAACCCTTAGGGTGCTNGTGATGATGGGAAGAACTAATTGACGAGCAATTTTTCTTCTAATGGGCATAGGAGTATATGATGCGGAATGACAAAGGTTTCTTAAGGGCCATTTACATAAGACTTTCCTCGCTTTGCTTGACAGTTCACACTTTGACAACAAAGCGTGAAGCGCAGAAGGTATGCTACAATAAACGCTTTGAAAGCTTTTGCGTTTTCCTTTTCCTCCATATTTTTTATCTGTAAAATAGATAACATATAATAATATGCAATAAAAACTCCTATTTACCGTATTCTTGTCATTAAATGCAAATGCAAGCGCACGAGAAAAGATAAATGTAGACAGCTGATTGCCAAAGCGGGCAAAAGTTGAGAGTTGCCCAAGATTTTTCTTCGTTTTTCTTTGCTTTTCTTCAAACGTTTTTTATGTGAGCATACTCATGCAATATGCCTACATCGATCTTATATGTCAAAGCAAAGAACTATCAAACAAAGCGAAGAAAGTTGTATGTGAATCAACCCTTAGGGTGCTATATATTTTGCACGCGATGGAATTGATGTGGTCAGCACAGCCAAGGCTAGTATTTATAACAAAACCTAAATTAGTTATTTTTTCAACCAGCTTTAAAGGATTGTTATCAAGGCAAAGAGATGGAATGCTGCTAAAACTTATTCTTGTTTTGCAGACAGGCAGAACAGGGGTTGAGACGAAGGCCGTTATTCGCAGCCCATCGAGAGATGGAGCATAGGTCCTTGTTCAGATTACAATTAAGTTTGACCACATCATTAATTTGCCCGGACCCCTTTTCCTGGAGAATATTACTTTGAGTAGGTTCTGCACTTTACTGAGTTTTGATATGATTCTTTTTACGTGTTCATTTCATAGAAGATTCCTGGTGAAGGTAACGCCTAAAATTTTAGTTTTCGCTTTGAGATCGACGTTTTTGTTTCTCAGTGTAATGGACGATACGTTACAGTTTCCCTTTCTGCAAATATGAATGGCTTCAATCTTGTCAGCCGGTATTACTGATCCGGTTCTTGCCGACCACTCTTGAATTTTTTTGTCAATGGAATTGAGGCTTTGAAATACTTCTTCTTGAGTGCCTGAAGACAAAGCAAAGATGTTATCTGCATATATACCAATGAAATCAATGCCATGTATATATTTTAACGTTTTTAACAGTGTGTTCGTATACGCATTAAAAAGGAATACAGAGAGTGTGGAGCCCTGCGGAATTCCATTGTCTAGTTTATAATTCTGGGACAAGAAACCATCTACTTTCACTGAGATCCTTCTGTGAGAGAGAAAGGATTTTGGGTATACCCCAATAGTGTAGCTCCTTTATTACTACCGTTGATATTACCCTGTCAAATACTTTTTCGAGGTTTTCAGAAACCAGTATACAGTGCTTTTGACGGTTGAGGTTTTTCTTTATTTTCGTTTCTAATAGTTGGCAAAGCTTGTGTACTCCGTGGTTGGGCATGTATGCATGCTGAATTTTGAGGATTTTACCATCGCATGCTTTCCACAGTCTTCTCGCCACTATTTAGGGCCGGTTGCTCAAAGCCTGATTAACACTAATCATCGGTTAACATCGTTATCATATCATATAACACGGTGTCGGTAACGTCGATAACGATATTTAACCAGGGATTAGTGTCAACCAGGCTTTGAGCAACCGGCCCTAAGTCTAATATTTTCGAGAGCACAGGTAATAAGGGTATAGGTCCGTACCCCTCGACTGAATTCTGGTTCTTACCTAACTTTGGTATGGACATAAGTACAGCTTCCTTCCAGTCGCGTGGGTAAATACCCGTTTTTAAAATATTGCTATAAAGCTGGCACAATCTTATTTTGAAGACGCTTGGCGAATTTTTTACCATGGCATAAGTTATTTTATCCTTTCCAGGCGATGATCCTTTAGCATTTTTGAGCTCTAGATGTAATTCCGCGAGTGTTACTGCATCTACAGTACAAATTAAATAATTTCCAACTCTTTCGAAATCATCAACATTCATACTACATTTTTTTTTTTTGTGTAAGGCATCTGTCGAGTTTGCCATTTGATCTCAATGAGCTCCATACTCTTGCTAGATGATTTGCTTTTTTTCCGGAAGTGAGATAATAGTACTATTTGTAAAGATCGGTGGAAAGCCGGAGATGGTATTAGATTTGATCTTCCTTACTTTGCCCCATAATGTCTTGGCATCTATCGTCGGGTTTAGTAAGTTTACGAAGCATTTCCACGTCTCTTGTTTTGCCTTTTTGCAGGCTTTTCTTACCTGTGCACACAATCTTCTGTAATTCAGAATTCTTTTCGGGGTTTCGTTTTCTCTGAATTTCTTCCAGGCTTTCCTTTTTCAGGTATTAGTGTACTGACTTCTGCATTAAACCCTACTGGGGAGCTCTTTCGCTTTGGACATCGGGTGGTTGGCATGGATTCGTTTGCTGATTTTCTAATTATCCTTTTGAGCAAGGCTGCTTCTCTGTGGACATTGTCTGATTGCTGGTTGTCAAATAGGTCTGTTTTTTTTAAGGAAGACTTCCCAGTTCGCTTGTGTTTCCTTAAATCTGCCTATAATTTTTTTTTCAATATGGGTGCTTCCATTATGCATAAAAATTGAAAAGTGATCGCCTGCGATGGTTTGAGATGGACAACTCCAGGACAAAGTCTACCAAATCACTTGTAACCATAGTTACATCCACTGAAGTAAGCGTGTTCCTTGTGTTCAGGAGGGTTGGTGTCCCATCATTTTAAATATACTAAATTTCGCTCATGTTCCAAGGGGTCCCACAAGTTCCCGCTTCTTGAATTGTATTGAGATCCACAAAGAGTATTCTGCGCACTAAGGTCTCCTGCAACTATTTGATGCCCTGAACTTATTATTGCTAAGGGCCGGTTACTCAATGTCTGGTTAACACTAATCTGCGATTAAACATCGTTACCGACGTCTTCGACTCCATGCATATAACAGGGAGTCGGTAACGTCGATAACGATGTTTAACCGCAGATTAGTGTTAACCAGACATTGAGTAACCGGCCCTAAGTCTTGCAACAACTGCTGCGTTAAGTTTATGTCAGTTTCTTTATAGATATTTTTAATATGTAAGTCTTTTAGTCCACGTATACTTACGGTCTAATTAATATTTCTATTCCTGACTTTGCGTACGTTAATTGTTTGTTGTGGTGAAAAAATTGATAGTTGGGCAGTTGAAGCAATTGTTTGGTTTTGTCTGTTATATGGGTTTCCTGCAATAATATGATATCTGGCTTATATATGGAAATTAGGTACTCCAGTGCAAACATTATTAATAAATCCCTGAATATTCCATTGTATTATTGAGAGATTTAAGCCAATATCCATTTACTGTAAGGAAGGGATTAATTCTTTTCAGTGTAATTCGTCCGTGTGCTTTTGTATGTG
Organism: Rhagoletis zephyria; assembly: GCF_001687245.7. Classification (NCBI taxonomy): domain Eukaryota; kingdom Metazoa; phylum Arthropoda; class Insecta; order Diptera; family Tephritidae; genus Rhagoletis; species Rhagoletis zephyria. Next base: position 145,685 of record NW_016157909.1, read on the forward strand.
TTAAGGGCTGACTATAATATCAATAAGCAAGCGTATGCAAACGTGCGAATACACATAAATCCTATTCTGAAACTATAATGTACTTAACATCAAGTTTCGTCAAACGTCATTTGCTTAAGGAAAAAGTGATCAGTAGCTCGTTTCTGTAACAATTCTCTACCAAGGCGAATTGAGATATGAATTCGCCACCCTGTTCTCTACTGCTAATTAGTAGGTGAGAGTGACGTATTTTCTCTACCAGTAGAGAAATAATCGGTAGAGAAAAGTTACAGAAACGGGCTACTGCTGTTTGTACTCGTATGTATGTATGTACATATGTAACACATGCTGTGTTGCCGCTTTGATAATTTTTTACCGAAATTGGTAATTTTTTTCTTTGTTTATCATATTTGGTAATTTGGTAACTTATTTTTCAACTTGGTAACTTTTTCGATTCAGTCCTACATGTAACATAGGTCAAAACAAGTTCCAGTTCCACATTAGGAAGTGGGCCGTAAGCGTTTCCTTTAACAAAAATACCAGGAAAAACTGAAAGTTTCGCAAGGCGAACAGTTCTTCGGCGTTCCTAGGTTACTATTATTGTGTGATGTACAACAGTTTGCTTGATAGTGGGTATTGTTATATCAACCAAGTCCTTTTCCAGAAGCACGTCCCTGTCACTCACTTTCGCTACAATTATAACGAGTTGTCCCTTCTTGTTATCTACGTTCTTTGGCCATAACTGGACAAATGTGGATTTTAAAGTGCTCCGAAATTTTAGTTTAGTTTAAAATAAGTTTGGTAATTTTTTGTTGAACTTGGCAATTTTTCTGGAGATTTTGGGCGAAAAATAAAAAACGTGACAACACTGAACACATCTATATAAAATATAGCCACCTAAAAGTCTATACTTCGTTGCTTCTGACAGTCAGTTACGGCAGCTTATTCACATTATAGTCAGCCCTCTAGGCGTGATAATGACGCTTAACTCAGGGAAATTATTGTACAGCTCCCTGCTTGGAGAGATGTCTATACCAAGGCGAATTTATACAAGGTGGTGTTGATGGCGAATTTAGATTTTCGCCGCGGTACTTATTAATGTAAAGCAGTGTTTGCATTATTCAACTTTGCGTTCAACAATTGTGTTNTATGAATTCGCCGCCCTGTTCTCTACTGCTAATTAGTAGGTGAGAGTGACGTATTTTCTCTACCAGTAGAGAAATAATCGGTAGAGAAAAGTTACAGAAACGGGCTACTGCTGTTTGTACTCGTATGTATGTATGTACATATGTAACACATGCTGTGTTGCCGCTTTGATAATTTTTTACCGAAATTGGTAATTTTTTTCTTTGTTTATCATATTTGGTAATTTGGTAACTTATTTTTCAACTTGGTAACTTTTTCGATTCAGTCCTACATGTAACATAGGTCAAAACAAGTTCCAGTTCCACATTAGGAAGTGGGCCGTAAGCGTTTCCTTTAACAAAAATACCAGGAAAAACTGAAAGTTTCGCAAGGCGAACAGTTCTTCGGCGTTCCTAGGTTACTATTATTGTGTGATGTACAACAGTTTGCTTGATAGTGGGTATTGTTATATCAACCAAGTCCTTTTCCAGAAGCACGTCCCTGTCACTCACTTTCGCTACAATTATAACGAGTTGTCCCTTCTTGTTATCTACGTTCTTTGGCCATAACTGGACAAATGTGGATTTTAAAGTGCTCCGAAATTTTAGTTTAGTTTAAAATAAGTTTGGTAATTTTTTGTTGAACTTGGCAATTTTTCTGGAGATTTTGGGCGAAAAATAAAAAACGTGACAACACTGAACACATCTATATAAAATATAGCCACCTAAAAGTCTATACTTCGTTGCTTCTGACAGTCAGTTACGGCAGCTTATTCACATTATAGTCAGCCCTCTAGGCGTGATAATGACGCTTAACTCAGGGAAATTATTGTACAGCTCCCTGCTTGGAGAGATGTCTATACCAAGGCGAATTTATACAAGGTGGTGTTGATGGCGAATTTAGATTTTCGCCGCGGTACTTATTAATGTAAAGCAGTGTTTGCATTATTCAACTTTGCGTTCAACAATTGTGTTCAACTCAACGCAGGGTTGCACGAAAAAAAAGTTGAATGGCTAAATGTTGGCTGGCGACCAACTTTGTTGAAAGCGATTAGTTGAAAGGCCATTCAACCAAAAGTTGAATGCAAAGTTGAACAATGCAAACACCTTTTTATGGCGAATATTTTGATATTTTTTCATATTTTGATATTTTTAGCCATTCAACTTTTTTTTCGTGCAACCCTGCGCCGAGTTGAACGCAAAGTTGAACAATGCAAACACACTTTAAAGATGATGTGTTTGTTGTAATATGAATTCGCCTTGTTTTCAACAAACACATCATTTTGACATTAGGTTCATTCCTTATCTTTTTGGACTAAAATCTGAAAAGTGTCAAAATGCCAGAGCGTAAGCAAAATGCGCTCACTAAAAGAGAATAACAGGAAAAGTAAAGGAACGCAAAAAACCAAATTTTTAGTCCAAAGAATGGCAACAACAAAGCTAACGTCAAATAAGAATGGAAATGTATGTACAAAACACATTCACACAAGCACAAGCACAATAAACACTTACTATATCAATTATTTTTTGCCTCCTTCCAATTTCAATTCCTTTTTTTACTTTTTAGATTATTCTCACTTTTTGCGTATTCTTTAATTTCCGTTAATTTAAATTTAGTTGAGTTTGACACTTTTCAGGATTTCGCCAGAAAAAATTCTTCTGACTAAATCTGACTACTTCGGACTATCACTCTCACTGAGTGTTGCTCTCTCATTTTAGCTGTCATTTCCGAGTTAAGGAACGCTTTTTGGACTAAATCTGACTACTTCGGACTTTTTCTGACTAAAGCTTAGTATCTTAAGAAAACGGTCAAGAAAAAATTGCCATTATTTCGAGTATGTGTCCAAGGAATTTTGACATTTTTGATAACGCACAGCCTGTTGCCTCACTCTTTCCTCAAGAAATAATGTGCTCTTTTTTCACAAAAAACTTTAGAAAACCGTAGTAGAAAGCGTACTAATTTTCTGAAGAACTGCGTACTGCCTTAAGGAAATTTGACTCAAGAAAATTTCTTAGCCATTTCTTGTACGTCATTTTATATGGAGTTTTTGCTTTTCTTAAGAGCTGGATACTAAGCTTATTTCTGGGAGATAAGGAACGCTCCTATTAATAAGTACCGCGACGAAAATCTAAATTCGCCATCAACACCACCTTGTATAAATTCGCCTTGCTCTATACCCAGTAGAAATCGGTTGTATGCATTCATGAAGAATGCTTGCTATAGAGTGAATTAGTGTGAACAATTCATGCGTAGTCATGAATTTCCACGAATAAATTCAAATTCTAGCGAATTGCGAGCGAATGTACGTTGTCGTTGTTTTAAGTACATTTCTTGAGAAATTTGAAGTGGAATTTTTGTAATATTTTCAGTCTTGTGAAGTCAGTCAGTTTAGTGAACGGACGTGTTGTGCGATACAAACACAAACGGGCTTTTACAAAATATGCATTTGCATATGTAAGTGTTTGTATGTCCCCTATATTAAAATGTATCAGAGAAGTAGCATTTACATATGGGGATACATATCTTTTAAGAATGCTTTAATACTGTTCCATTAATGCATTTTTGTATGTTTGAAACAATAATACAGCCATATGCATAGAGCAGTAGTACAAGTGTATGGTTAGAGTAGGCATACGCTCTGAGAAACCACGCGTGTTAAATGGAAATGTGGGCTAATTTATACTGGCATGTATACACAGCAGCAAGCTCATGCAACCAACAGCAATATCGTATGCATAAAATTTCTACTGGGTACTGTTGTCTTCTGTGTGTGAATGGTTGCGTTCATAAGACGTAGCTGTTTAGCTCATCTGCTACGAAACTGCTGGCAACTGTTGAAACCAACAATTACGTCTTAGAAACGGCTTGATGACTATGCTGCCAAATGAACAGCTGATAAATGTAAACAAATGAAATTGCAACAAATAGAGATAGTTGCGCCGATACTATTTAGAATTCAACGCTGAGCGGCCGCCGTGTTGAAAAAATCGTTCAATGTTACAGTGAATTAAACAGTGTAAAATTATATAGCAAACATCTTAAAGACATATATTTAGAAACGTAGTGTTATTATTAAATAATTTAGTTACTTTATCACGTCAGTAATATAATACAATATAATAAATTTGTTCGCAACTGCCACCAAACAAAGCGGCGTTAAATTTAATATAAGCGGCGTAAGTCTTTTCGATCAGCTGTTTAGGCTAAGCCCAACACGTTGAGTTCAGGTAGCGTAAAATTTTACGCTGGAAAAAATGGCGGAAAGTTACCAACTTTGCGAAAGGTTCGATTTGGTAAGCAGATGGGTTGCTATTGTATACCTTCCACGCTTCTCTTACGGTGCATCGACGTTCGATTTTTATTTTGTTGATTGCTTTGTGTTTTAGGAAGCTCAGGCAATCTGGATCGTACGATGAGCGTGTATTGTTGTCACACTTTATGCACACTCTCTGCAAAGTTCTATGTATCTGCAGCTATTTCTGGTGTGTCCAAGTCTTTGGCAGCTCCAACATCTCATTGGGTTGGGTATATACTCCCCCACTCGAACTCTTTCCCAAGCTTGATTGTGTCCGGTCTACGAATTAAATCAAAGGTAACTATGGCTGCACCGGTTGGTATTAATTGGTTTTCAGATATTTTCATAATTTTTTTAACTTCGACGACTTTTTGGCTAGCTAGACCTTCAACTAATTCTTCTTCTGCAAGGTTTATGATATTCCAAAGAAAATATTCTTCCTTGTGAGGTGTTAAGTCCTTTGTGTGAAGTGATTTTGACTGGAACTAGCCCAATATGGGTCGCTTTTTGGAACTTCTCGGCTGCTTTTATGTTTAGGGTTTTGATTAGCAAATCTCCGGGCCTTAGTGCAGACACTTCAGAGTAGTCAGCGCATACGTGTTTGAGACCTTTGTCAATATGAAAAACGTGACATGACGAAAGGGCGCGAATTTGCTCTCCAATTTTTGGTCCGACTGCAGTTGCTACGAGATATCGCGGGGAGTGGTTATCGTTATGTTTGACTTGAGGGAGAGGCACGAAGTCGTCAGATCTTATGCGTTTGCCAGGTGGGTTAATGTCTGGGTCAAGTAACCGAAACCTGTTTGAAGAGGGGGGTCAACCCCATTCATTTTTACACTGCACTGGTTTTCAAATGCTTTGCGTTACAACACTTCCGACCAGAACAAATAGTAAAGTAGTAAGCGAGAATATAAATACAAAAGTAACACTAGCTTTGGTTAATCACAAGAGAAAAATTAATAAATATTGGTATGTACTTACAGCACTATAAATAAGAAGAAATTTTCGAATATCATCAGTGCAACGTTAATGGACGCGAATCACGATTTTTTTAAAGAGTTTTTAGATTGCTATGAGATGCAACGTTGTCTTCGGGACATAACTAGTCCAGAGTATGTGACGCGTGACAGAAAAATAAAATCATATAAAAAATTGCTAAATATGATGAAAACATACAAGAAACCATGCAGTGTTGAAAATTTAAAAAAATAATTACGTAAGAACAAAAAATAAAAATAAATAAATAGAAGAGAGCTTAAAAGAATTAAGCAATCAGAGTTTTCTATTGCCGGTGCTGATAATGTATATCAACCAATAATTTGGTGGTTCGACCAATGTAAATTCCTGAATTATCTTTTTATCCTCCATCTTTCCTTGATGAATTTCGCGGTTTGAATGATGATTTCATCTCATACATGCCTGATAGTTTGACCTCTACAAGGCGTCAGTCAACACTGATAAATTCTTGACTGACAAACTTGATGGACCATGTGTACCCCACATAAGAGAAACAAACGGCTGAATATCTGTTTGGGGTACGGTTTAGTAGCAGCCCCAACTATTTCGGGCTATTCCGTCCAAAGGGGTGACGCGATCCAAAAAAAATTCCACACACTTGTAGTGAAAGGTCTCCACATTATTTCAACACCTACTTTTGTAATTTTCGGCCCGTAATTTATTTAGAAATTTGTTTTGAATGTTGTTATTTTTTGTAAAATTCAGAAATTTGCTTAGTTTAGTCACTCCTATTCTCCTTAAAGCAACCAATTCATCAATACATTTTTATATTCGCTTTCACTTTACCCTTTATTTTATTAGCTATAACTTTTATTATACCTTGAATTTCAACCAATTAATCGCAATTTATTAAATAAAAACACCTCTAAAATCCCACTTGAGCCATTGGTTGCATAAACAAATTAAATGGCGGAGTTCAGCTGTCAAATACCAAAATATGCAAAGGGATGAGAAACAAAAGAAAAGGGTTATAATCCCTAACATTTCGTTCTGTTTGTGTATACATTCATTTGTCAAGGCTACCAAACCGTACTGCCAAATTATCAGTGACACAAACCTAAAGGTATGTTCACATATAAATATTATCTCAATCAAAGCTCGGGTTTTAATCACCCCGTTTACACAGGCAAATCTCAGATTATTAGTCGTCAAATTTTTTGTGCTTGTTATTCACACATCTCAAGGAAAGGTTATATTTCTTCTCTGTGCACCGTGATCACTTTTTTCTGCTATATAAAGCAATTTAAATATATTTTAACTTAGTATTTTATTAAAAATACCTTTCCAAACCCCTTTTCCTTGCTAGCGTCCATTTTTATTCACTTTTACATTTGGCATTTCTCCTCTTCTTCGCAAAAATAATCGATAAAGCAGGTTGGACACCGAAAAGTTATCGGTTATATCTGAGATTATTTTATAATTACAGATTAACAAGGGACGAATTTTGTATGGCTAATCTCTTTTTCTAATTACATATAATCTACTTATATGTGAACCTAGTATAACAGAGCGAGAACCACATCTCCCGATCATTAAGTACCGCCGCCGAAGAAGTAGTTGGATTTCAGCGAGACCGAAAGAACAACTGGTACGATGAGGAATGTCAAGAAGCCGCAGAGAAAAAGGACGCCGCCTATATAGGGAACTGAAGAAGTAAGCGAAACGTATTTGCCGCAATAAGAAGAGAGAGACCGAAATACGTGAGTGCGAAGAGCTTGAGATGCTGGCCGACAGGAGAAAACGCCCCAAAATTTTACCAGAGGGTTAGCCGACTTACGGAAGGTTTCAAGACCAGGGCGAACTCCTGTAAGAACAACAATGGCGACCTAGTGACCGATGTCCAGAATGTACTTAAATTATGGAGGGAACACTTTTCCACCCTACTGAATGGTAGCAGCGCTGATATTAGTGGAGAATACGAACCCGAGCCCCCAGTCAATGACGATGGAGTCGATGTTTCATCACCTGACTATGACGAGGTACGAATAGCTATAGCGCGCTTAAAAATTAACAAAGCAGCTGTAGCTGACAGCCTGCCAGCTGAGCTATTAAAGTACGGTGGTTGATAAGGTGCATGCATCAACTCTTATGCAGAATATGGTCAGATGAACGCATGTCCGACGACTGGAATTTAAGGGTGCTCTGCCCAATCCACAAGAAAGGCGATCCTGCCATTCGCGCCAACTACCTCTGAATCAGCCTTCAAAGCAATGGTTATAAGGTCTTATCTATCTATCGCCAAATCTTAGAAAACACCCGCGAGAATAGGATCGACACACACCATCTATTTGTCGATTTCAAAGCCGCTTTCGACAGCATGAAAAGAATTTGTCTTTATGCCGCGATGTCTGAATTTGGTATCCCCGCGAAACTAATACGGCTGTGTAAAATGACGTTGAGCAATACCACCAGCTCCGTCAGAATAGGGAAGGACCTCTCCGAGCCGTTTGATACCAAACGAGGTTTCAGACAAGGTGACTCCCTCTCATGTGATTTTTTTAATCTGATGTTGGAGAAGATAATAAGAGCCTCAGAACTGAACCACTCAGTACTGCACAATACTTTACAAGAGCGTACAATTGCTGCCACATGCCGACCACATCGATATTATAGGTAAAAACAAGGGCTACGCTTGTTCTGTCTTTTCGGGATTGGATAGAGAAGCAAATCGAATGGGTCTGGTGGTGAACGGGGACAAAACGAAGTATCTCCTGTCATTACACAAACAGTCACAGCATACACGTCTTAGCACCCACGTCACTGTTGATAGTTTGAAAAAGTAGACGACTTCGATTTATTTGGGAACCAGCATTAACACCAATAATAATGTCAACCTTGAAATCCAACGGAGAATCACTCTTGCCAAAACGTGCTACTTTGGACCGAGTAGGCAACTGAGAAGTCCTCTCTCGTCGTACAAAGATCACACTCTATAAGTCACTCATCATGCCTGTGCTGGTGTATGGCGCGGAGGCATGGATAATGAAAACATGGCTGACTTCCAAAACGTACCAATACAATGTTTGGATACTGTTCTACTGCGGTATTTAAACTCTTTGCATATGCAGAGTAGCGAAACATTGCAACCATATACATTGCATATTTGGAATATTTAATAAAACAATAATCACCATTTCGGAATTTTGCATTTTTAAAACACCAATGGTAACCAATAACAAACGAAGCATCAACTTTGTTTCTGATGCGCTAGCAATGCGTTTCGATAACTTTTCGGAGGGTTTTGGAAAAGTGTACATTGTCAACCAATTGTAGTTCGGCGTTATGGAACATTCAACTTTGTACGTATGCAATGCAATTGACGTTTTGGAAGTCAGCCCATCTGATGAAACGGCTCTTGGAGTTTTCGAGAGAAAGATTCTGCGAAAGATTTACTGCTCTTTACGCGTTGGCGATGGCAAATACCACAGACGATTTAATGATGAGCCGTATGAGCTTTAAGACGACATAGTGTAGCGAATTAAACTTCAACGGCTCCGCTGGCTTGGCCATGTCGTTCGAATGGACAGAAACGCTCCTGCTCTAAAAGTATTCAACGCGGGCCGCGATGCTGGTAACAGAGGAAGAGGAAGGCCTCCTCTGCGTTGGAAAGACCAGGTGAAGAAGGACTTGGCTTCACTTGGCATTTCCAATTGGCGTCAGTTAGCATAGAAGAGAAATGACTGGCGTGCTGTTTTGGACTCGGCCAAAATCGCTTTGGCGGTTACAGCGCCAATAAAGAAGAAGAAGTACGCCGTGCGGGTACACTAGTTATTTATATTAAACTAGCTGGACTCGGTTGAACGAGACTTCATCACGCGCGTATCTAGTGAACTGTTATTGGAATAATATAACGTGTTTGGAATATGCCATGTACCAATAATTATCCATGAGATATGTGCGATGTTTATAAAAAATCTTAACATTTTCATACAAAATTTTATGGTGCATTTACATGGTATGAATCTGTTCATAAGCCGTATGAATTTTCCTATAAAAGAAGCACAAACTCTATGAAGAAATGAATGAACAATTTTGACTTGTATACTAGACAATAC
>NW_016157909.1:155165-185555 GCF_001687245.7 Rhagoletis zephyria
CACTATTAGAAAAACTGGGCTTGAACTCAGGCTCTGCGTAATGCTCTACAGCAGCCGCCACTACTTTTACATATATTGCTGGTATATTCAAAATACTATCCCGAACTTCGGAGTGTATATATGTAATATAAAAAAGAATGAGAGGTACTATAAGAAAATGTACCCAAAATTCTGGAGCAAATGAAAAAATGCTCATTGAAAATAGTTCACATGTATAAATTAAAAGATATAACTTAATAGGTTACAGCGCTAAACAAAAGGAAAAGTTAGAAAAAATAGCAATGCGGTTTGAAGGAAACATGAAGCCATAAAATGCTTGTTTGTTTCGTTAATACTCTGAACTTTGTAAGATATGGCACTCTATTATTTGCAGTAGTTTGCAAATATTCACTAATGGTTCTAAAATCGCAAACATTTTCGTGGGATGTTTTTGTTTGATTTCGAATTGAAAATACATTACGATCATATTGTACCGAAATAAGTGCGGTATCCCTGCATTTTTGTAAAAGCCAGAAAGAAGCATAAACTGTATGAAAAAATGAAAGGGAGAAGTATACATGCCTTCTATAATTTTGACTTATATGTATATTTGGCAAGTCTTTGTGTAAACAACAAAAAATACAAATTTTCATTTCTTTGCCAGCTTGGAAAATATAGGCTTATTTTTACTTAAACGTGATATAAAGCTCATTAAAATGTTCTGTAATGTCTTGTTGTAAGTTTGTTATCATAGTTCTTCGTATTTTTATTGTCCACTAAACGTGAGTGGCTTCAATTTAAAAAGTTCTAGTACAAAGAATTTCTTTGTTTTGAATTTGTTTGTTTATTGTTTTTAATTTTTAAAATTCATACTTTTGACATGTATGTGAATGGTGGAGTTGCCGCTTTCCTCCTTTTCGGTGGGTTTTTATATTAAAAAGGCATCAAAATGGGAAAACCCCCCTTGGTATCTCTGCATCTGTTAAACTTTTTATGGGAAGATGTATGAAAATTCAACTTGCTATAATTTCATATGCTTAACAGTATCACAACAGTATGTTTACAGTATCTCCCCATAACTTTTCATATGAAATAATTTATTATATGCATCCCACTCGATATCTTCGAATTCCTCATTAGAACGTGTAGTCCCTCTATTTTAGCGTATCAACATTTTCCCATAAATAAACAGAATGATGCTTGCCCATTTACATATATCTATATTGATGCCCCACACCCCCTTTTCCAATAACTATCACTTTTCGCCATAAATACTGTATTGATAACAATGTAGATGTGTTGAATTTCAGGATGTTAGCATAAGCGATTCTTGAGATAAGCAATATAAGAATTTCAGTTTTTATGGAAGGTGCCACGCCCCCTTTGCTATATAACTGCATACCAGAGCTGTGTAAGTGTGAAATCGTTTTCAATTTTAAATCAACAATTTTTTTCTATTCAATTTTAATTACTTATTCTTCGCTTAAGATTGAGGATTATCATTTTTTTAATTTTCCATTCACTCAAAGCAGTTATGAATTCACACATGAACATATTCATCGCAAGATTGAAAAAACCAAAGCCAAATCAAAAAAGGTTTAATACTGAATGAGTATTGAAAAGGCTGCAATCTTTTATGTGTGTGCATTCTTTAATTCAGTACCAATCATTAGTTCAAAGACACCCTGGTAAACAACCTTTTGATAAAAAGGCAGATTTTTGACAATTGCTCAATTGTAAAAATTCGAAGCGGTGTTACCAAATTTAAGTTTTTTGGTATCATAAATTTTTGGTATCATAAATTTAGGATTATATATAAAACAATTGTATTAACATTTACCTTTTAAAAATAGTTCATATCTTATATTAAAAATGTTTAAATTTTACATTAAATTCGACAGCAAAAAACTTACATTTAGGTTAATCAAATTTTTGTGAAGATATTTTAAAAATATTTAGTGTCTTTATGCCATCTGATTATTTCGCAATGTAACTAGCCAGGACTATTACAGCTCTCAATATCGGGTGCGATTGTTTCTGATATAATTTGAACACTGAAATTACAAATTTTGATGTGTAATTTAATGCATATTTAGGGGATTCACAATTCGTGTTAGACGTCGTAATGTCTTAAAGGCTCAAAATTGTTCAATATAAAGTAACGGTTGAAAGCGATTTGAAAGATTCGTTGGGTATAATAAGAGCCAATAATATATTTCCAACTAAATAACATTTTGGTTATGTTACAAAAGGCCTTAAGAGGCATTAGGCGTTATTTTACGTTTAAAAGTTGTAAGACTTTAACACATTACGACGCTTAACACCTCTTGTGAATCCTTCATATGTGTTTGACCATTAAACTATATCGTTGTTAAAATATATTTCATTGTTCAATATTTGAGTTGGTGTGAAGTGTGCAAATGAGAACAACAATTATCAATTTATTGAGCAATAGCCTCATTTATTAAAAAAAAGACATTTTGCTTGGTAAAATTTCGATTCTAAGAATAAAATGTTTTTAAGCAAACAAAAAATTAATAATAAAATTTGAAGGATTTTAGATACTGCGTATGGTAGCATGAAATTTTACAACCTTGTCAATTGGTTTTTTGTATCATGGAAACACATAGCAACTAATTTCACACTTACAGTGGGATAAACTTAAAACCTCTAATATAAATTAGTTAAATTAAGTTAAGATTTTTTTTATCAATTTTAAGTTTTTGTTTGGAATAATTTTCATGACCTAATCTATTAAGAGATCTTTTTAGAAAATTTCCGTACATCCGACATCTATTAAAATTTTGACAACCTCACTTTTTGGAAAAAGAAGTTCAAGATACAAGTTTATGTGCAAAAAATAAATTAAACCATAAAAGTCTCCTAATATTTATGGAACTTATAATAGAAAAATTGTTATTTATAACCCAGACTATATGAATAGCCTACTCTATAAGTAATAGTAGAAATTCCGAATTAGTAAGTTCAGTCAAGATGTCATTCAAAAGTTTTGAAGAAAATCACTTTTCTCTTTTGTGAAAATTTGGGACTATCTCATGCGAGTATTGTCGGCAAAATGTTGGTCTATGAATGATTAAAAATTAACAAATAAATGGTTAATCGCGATTAATGATTAAAATTAATTAAGCATTCGCTGTGGTGTAGTGGTTAGAAGTGCGCACTACCATTCCGCAGGGTGAGGGTTCGAGCCCAGTTCCGGCCTACATCAAAAAAGAAAAAAGTTTTTTGTAATAGTGGTCGGCCCCTGGCAGCAGTCGGCGTAAAACTTTGTGCGCCAACATCAAGGCGCATGCCACAATCGGAGGAATAGCTCGGTCAAACACTTACATATGTCGATGGTCCTTTGTAATAACGGAACAACTCAGGTTTGTGAGATATATAGTGGATTGGGTTTATAAATAACCATATTCTTCTGTGGCAAATCGACATAGGCTTTGTTGTTACCAATCCGGCAGAGGCAAAGTTTTGCCATTTGGCATAAAACCTGTAACGTAGCATTCACTACGCTACAATATTTGCAACCACGACCTACCACAAATCTATCCTACGTTGTAAATATGTATGAACATACGATATGCTTACCCACATACACCAGTTATGTACATACAATGTACATACATATGGGTAGAATATTCACAGCGCACATACACACACATACCAGCATGCGCTAAAAATAGAATACGCAAGAAGCAAAACATAAGCAGGCATGCGCCCAAACACACGTGGGAAGTTCGTTGGGCACTTGCGTAAAAACTTGTAAAACTTTTTCAGCTCGTCTTACTTCGCAACCGACTTGTGCGACGACGGGTATAAGGTTCTCTACAAGTGCTCATCCGCTATCAGTCTCCGTAGGTAAGGGAGCGCGTACGTCGTCTTTTGGCAGATGAGCGCAATCCGATCGCCTACGCAGAACGTCACATGGCCGAGGGGACTATAGGAGGGGTCGTCGCAGAGTGTAGATGCATCGTCATACTTTGTAGACGTTGTCGTTGCTATTTGCAACGATGTACTCCCCTCGTACAGGTCCCAAAGCCGCCGTGGAAGATCGCACTCACTCGTGCCGCAAACCGTTCCGCACCTACATCGTTAGTGTGCAACTTGTACGAGGGGCGACACAGGTGTGTGCTTAGGGCCCACTAATCAGTCTCCTCATTGCAGGCCGCCGCCACTATCACCGTAAGTCGTCACCAGCTGGGCCATTACTACCTCACCGTCATCGTTATTGGGGCCATTGCTGCCACTCGCCGCAGGCCAGGACCGCTATCACCGTCGCCGTAGAGTATCACCGTCGCTCTTATTGCCGCTACTCTCACCGGCATCACCGTCGTCCCCGAGTATCACCGCCGTTCGCATTGCCGTTGCGCTCACCGTCGTCAGCGAGTGCTGTCACTCTCACCGTCGTCACCGAGTGCTGTCACTCTCACCGTTACCGATCTATAGCCGTTGTTATTCTCAACGCTACCGACCCGTAGCCGTTGTTATTCTCACCGTTACCGACCCATAGCCGCTGTTACTCTCCCTCTCTCTCACTTCTTGGACGAAAGGTTGCCGGCGCTCTGGCCATATCTCACCTCGTGTGTGTGAGTGTGTTCTCCGTATTACACTAACTATTGTGTTTTATTTGGTGGGGGTTAGTGGGACCTCCATTGTACCCTGGGTCGGCTGAGCATACCTCAGCCTTCAACAAAACCCACCTCATAAACCGAAGTAGCCAACCCTTACTACTGAACAATGGCAAATGTCTAACATTAATTGTGAATATTGGCATAAGTCACAAACTGTGAAATAACGACACTTTTCATTTTGTGCCGTTGTTCAGCACACACAACACAATGGAATTTTTTTCGTTTAACTACATACGAATTGTTACTTATTTCGTATTTTTGCAGTCCAACACTTACTGAATCTTTAGAAAAAGACATAATTTGAATGCTTACAATATGACTGCAAATAATCCGGAATTATTACGTTCCAAGACATATTATTGCTAAATTACGAAACAAAAATTCTTTGATTTTTTCTACTGAAATATATGAAATTTTGAGTTGTGTCGTTATTGCAGAGGGCCATCGATGCGTAAGCGCCTTTCTATTATTATTAGAAATCAGCAACACAATTTTAAATTACATAAACCCAGTCACAGCACTTTTTTGTATTCGACGCTTCCTGAAATCACATATAACATAAAATAAATAAAAGCTGTTTTACATAATATTAATATTACATAAACTGGAAACTGTTAAAAATAAGTGCGCTTGTGTACAGAGATTTTAGAATCTATTTAGTTCCTAAAATGTCTATTTGCAACAGATAGCAATAAAAATGCAGATCAAATTCCTAAGAATGATGAAGGAAATTGATTCAGACATGCCCGTTTAACTGGCCGTGCGTGCACAAAACAAGCAAATGTTAATTAAGGGGTTATTCAAGTATTATGTGGGAAGGGCGGGTCTTTGGTTTGCTAATTTTTTACGGCAAGGGGCAATATTTCTTCAAATAAAACATTAATTACACACGCACAAATTTTGCCTGCAATTTCGATCACAATGGAACACTGCACTTCACTCTCGTTTCGAATTTTTGAAAGCGTTTTTTAAGCTATTTAGTGGTTTAACACTTCTTGGGGGCACTTGATATTGTAAAATATGCGCAATTCGATACCTAACTACATTTTTTTGTAAAGAACGCCCGTTTGCTTTAAATTTGTAAAATTACAATTATGTTTTATTTTGTTTACATGTGTCATTCGTTACGAATGAAGAAAAGTCCAAGAGTTGCCAAATATAAATATTTTTATATTTATTTATTAAGATAATAATTTATAATAATAATTTATACTAATACTTTATTAATACTCAAATTTGAAGTGCAAATACATTTGTAAAACTGTTTATCACAAAATGTTATTATTTGTTTGCCAGCATACTATCGTTTTTATGCGTTTTGAGAACAATTAACCGAATATGTGTACATACATATGTATAGCATGTACTTACGGCGGCCGCCGTAGCAGAGTGATTACATGTGCGTACTTCCACTCCATAGGACCATGGTTAAATACCTGGTCAGATCATAACCCCAAATAGCAATCGTCCTTCGGCACGCAATGGCAAACCTTCGAGTATATTTCTGCCTTGAAAACTCTTCTTATAAAATAATTTGGTGTTCGGAGTCAGCCTTAAATATGTACATAGGTGTCTCCATTTGTGCCACAACAACAGAATTCATGCCTCAAGTTTGAGCAGAAGCTCGGCCAACCACTTAGAAAAATATTTTAGCACCAAATATTTATTTGTTTACTTATTTTAAGGGAGATGGCAATCTTCTGGTTTCACATTTTAACAACAACAACAAATAGTATTAGTACTGAATGATAATGACAGATTGCATTCACATAAACGTACAATCATACATGATTGAGTTTTTTTGCATTCACATTCTCTATGTGAATGGGTGTCAACCATTCCATAACACACTCAGGGCTATCACGGAATCCATCGTGGAAAATCTACGAATCCGAATGCCTGCTACGAATACGAAAAAATTGCTATCACTGAATCCGAGTGAACTCGAAAATATCGTTGCCAGCTTCGAATGCTGATACGAAATTAGCTAGTGCAAAAGAAATAATAGACATTTACGTATGCCATTTTGCTCACGCTGCCCCAGAAGTCACAATGGCCGAGTGGGCAAAGCACTAGACTGCTAGTTGAGAGATCCGGGTTCGAGTCCGAGTCGTCGGGCAGCGGAGCTGTTTTTTCTTCTTTTATTTAACTTTTGTTTATTTTTTTTTAATAAATTTGGTTTTCTAGTTTGGATTTTATTCTTTTAAAGAGAAAAAAAAATATATATATATATATTAATTTTAATGATATTAAAGTAATAAGGTTTCTTTCCTAATAAATTGTTGTTAAACTATTAGAATTTCCTCGCTTCATAAAAAATATTCATTAATTAAATAGCGTCTAGCAGATGAATGTATGTATGTACATATATATTAGAGGGCTGCATGAATTCATTCAAACTTCTAGACAACCAGAGTACAGTAGATTTGAATATTTTACTTCACATACAAAACACTCAGCGTTTGGAATTTTGTAAGTTATGAATATACATTTTGTTTTATATTTTCTACCTTCAAATGGAAGAATGTGAATGAATGAATGGAAAACATTCAAATCATTCAAACTCATTTCGGTAAAAGTTTTTTTCTACAAACAAGTTTTTTCGTATGTAATAGGAGCGCAGCAATACATACATGCATACATTGCATGTTTGTACATATGTGCATAGAAAAAATATTTTTGGATATTCATACACAAAATTGTCATTTATTTCAATTCAATTTATTTTCACTTTGTTTGAATATTGTGATGTCGACACAAATATCAGAACAGCTATTCACTCAAATTCAAAAAATTTGAAGCCAAAATCAGTCATTCGTTTTGTATATGAATAATTCATAAGCCGCTTTGAATGCATTCATGCAGCCCTCTAATACATATATATATATATATGTATGGCATTGGTATTTTAAGTCTACGCTTACAAAAATATATGAAATTACATCAAACTAAAACAAATTTGGATTATAATAAATATTTATTATTAACAATAATGCACCTATCACGACACCGAGATTTTGGTTTAACATGCGCACTTGCGCAAGTTTATTTTCCAGTGTTCTACCCTCGGTTTGCTCGCGTGATGGATGACAATTTGTGCCGTTGCCCGAATTTATATGGCAATTCAATTAGCGGGATCGCGAAACAGAGCAAAGCGAAAGTAGAACACAGGGTTGTAAATTTATTTAGCAAATCCAAAACTTAAGCTATTACAAGACCGACTGAATGACTATTACAAACGACAGACTGAATGACTATTACAAAGGACTGACTGAGTAAAAATAACAAATGATTGGACATACTTAACACAATAAGAATCATACTAATTTCTCACATCCCCGCCCCCGTGAATCGACCCCGATTCACCACAGACTACATCCAGTTTGGCCAGTTTGGACGCCGGGCGCTGGACCGTTCCGGACGAGGTTAACACGTCTGCTCGACGAACTTGACCATCCTTTCCAGGATACACTCTTTCTACTCGTCCTCGACGCCACTCCTTTCTAGGAATTTTCATGTCACAAATGAAAACGAGGTCTCCTTCTTGCAGCCGCTTCGTTGGCGAACACCACTTCGTACGACGAGTTAGCGTTGGTAAGTATTCTTCTACCCACCTCTTCCAGAAGCGATCTCGCATCTGCCTAGCTACTCGCCACTGCTTACGTAGGGAACACAGCTTCTGATCGGATTCATCGCAACTTGGAGTTTGCGCAGTATTTGCGCTACCCAGTAGGAAGTGGTTTGGCGTCAGAGGTTCCTCTTGCTCTGCTGTTACCGGCAAATGTGTGAGCGGACGTGAATTTACTACGTTTTCGGCCTCCACCAGCAGACTATTAAACGTGTGCTCTTTGGGACTCACCTCTTTCATAGTATGGCACAGGACCTTTTTTACACACTGTACCATACGCTCCCAAGCGCCGCCTTCAGAAGGATTTTCGGGGCAATTGAAGACCCATTCGACGCCTTTCGATGTCAACTCACCCTGCAACGCGCGACAGTCGAACACATCTGAAAAACGCCTAACCTCGCCAGCTATGCCAATGAAATTCTTGCCATTATCCGATCTGATTCTTCTTGGCACCCCTCTTCGGTTCATAAAGTTCCGTATCGCCAATATGCATGAGTCCGTTGACAGGTCATAAGCCACCTCGAGATGAATAGCTCGTACTGTCAAACACGTAAACAATGCCACCCATCGCTTCTCAGTTCTTCGGCCAACCGTCACATTCACAGGGCCAAAATAGTCTAATCCAGTGTATGTGAATGGCCTCACGTATGGCGTAACGCGATCTTCTGGAAGTAGCCCCATCATTGGTGTAACTGGCTTTGCCTTCTTTAGTTTGCATGTATTGCAATTGGCGATGACCCCACGAACGACCTTCCTCAAGTTTGGGATCCAGTACCTCTGACGAATCATGCAAATAGTCGCCTCTGTATTTTGGTGCATCATTCGCTTGTGCTCTTGCGCGACTATGAGCCTCGATACGACGTGGTGAGACGGCAAAATAATAGGATGCTTCGTGTCATAAGCTAGCCAGCTGACAGCATCCAATCGCCCATGTACCCGAAGAAGTCCCTCGTTATCTATCCACGGCGAAAGTTTGTAGAGTGGACTTTCACTCGGCAAGCTGAGCCCCTTCTCCAATCGAATGACCTCATTCACGAATATTTCTCGTTGCGAATGGCGACATATTATACGTTCGGCGGCATCAAGTTCGGAGGTCATTAACCCATATTTTGACGAAGTGTCAGGCTGGCTCGGTCTTGATTTGCTGTAGTGGATGTAACGAAGGACCCAGGCAACAACTCTCTTTAGTTTAAGAAACGATGAAAACCTCTCAAAGTCAAATATGCTGCTCTGAGCAATTAATAAAGCATACTTCGGCCGAAGCTCTTCGTTTTCGTCAATGTTCGCAGCAGGTGTATCGTCTGTTGGCCATATGTGTTCCGGCTGACATAAAAATGCTGGACCCGTGAACCAGCGTGAGGATGGGTTGAGGTTAACGCCCCTTTTCACCCGTGTTGCTTCGTCAGCCACATTTTCTTTTGTTGGCACCCATCTCCAATCAGACTGCGTGGACACGCTCAGGATTTCGGCAATCCTATGGGCTACGAAGGGCTTATAGCGACGATGTTCACTGGCTATCCACTTGAGAACCGTTCTCGAGTCGCTCCAAAGGACGCATCGATCGATAGACATTGTGTGCTCTTCAATTATAGTCGTCATCATACGGGACCCTAGCACGGCAGCTTGCAACTCCAATCTGGGAATGGTTAGCATCTTGAGTGGTGCACTTCTTGTTCTGGCATAAACAATACACACTTGCACCGCGTTGTCTGGGTACTCTGCCCTCCAGAATGCTACAGCTCCGAATGCGTCTTCACTGGCATCGACAAAAATATGCAATTGTAGATTTTTTGGCTGTCCCAGCTTGAAATAGTGACGCGGCACTTTACACTCTACAACGTTTAGCAACTGCATCCGAAAATTATTCCACATGTCGTTGATTTCATTAGGAACGTGCTCGTCCCAGCCTAAATCTCGCTTCCAGATCTCGCGCATAACCAATTTCGCTGTGATGGTGAGGTGGCACAGGAATCCCAACGGATCGAAGATGGACATAACGATACTCAGTAGCATTCTTTTTGTGGGCACTAAATCGCCACTAATGACTGATGAATCGACTCCATGGAACTCCAGACGGTACGTGAAGTGGTCGCTTGACGGCTGCCACAACATTCCTAAAACCTTTCCAGATTCCATGGCTTCTTTCGACATAATAGACAACGCTGTGTTTTCACCACCCAATGCAGTCGCGACCTCCAAGGAGTTCGACCTAAACTTCCGAAGCTGGAAACCAGCGTCTTTGTGAATGTCGCGAACCTGTTTGGATATCTCCATAGCTCTGGAAGCGGAACGGAAACTATCAACGTAATCATCCACATAGTGATAGTCGGTTATGGCTTGGATTGCTCGTGGATCGTGGTTGCTGTGTTCCATCGCATTTTTCACCTTCACATAATGTGCTGAACAAGGGGAACATGCTGCACCAAACATCATCGCCGTCATTTCATACACGTCAGGAGTCTGCTGGATATCACCGTTGCGCCACAAAAACCTCTGGGCACATCTATCTTCAGGACGAATGACAACTTGGTGGAACATCTCCTGTATGTCAGCACAAACGGCTACGGCGCCTTCTCGGAAGTGGAATAACACGGATACCAATGGACGATATTGCTGTGGCCCCTTCAGTAGCTGAGAATTCAGCGACACTCCGTGTGAAGTTGCTGCAGCGTCAAACACGAGCCTCAACTTTCCTGGCTTATGCGGATTTATCACGGCAAAATGTGGAAGATACCATGTCCTAGAACCCACTTCGGCTACCTCGGATGATTGCAGCTTACGCGCATACCCTTTACTGACATAATTGTTGATGATTTCACGGTATGCTTTACCAAACTCCTTATTACGTGCGATTTTTCTTTCGATGCCCACAAGACGTTTCAAAGCCATGGAGTAGCTCTCCGGTAGCTCGATGTTGTCGGTCTTCCACAGTAACCCGGTTTGAAATCGACCATTCACCTTCACTGTAGTTGAATCGAGCAGCTTCTTAGCACGTATGTCGGCTACACTCTCAATGGGCGGCACAGCTCGCACACCAAAGGACTCCACGGTGAAGTAGTCCTTTATTAGGTCATGCATCTGATGCTCTGAAGTGTTGACGTGAAGACAGGAGGGCTTCCTTAACGGCAAGCGGCTTGATGGCCCAAAAACACAAACACCCAACTCGGTTATCGTGGCGAACGGCCCATCGTGATTGGCTAATATCGGTTTAGTTGGTAACCCAAGGTGGCAGTGGTCTAGACCGATTTAGGCGATACATTTTCATATGGCTGTACTGGTAATTTATTTTCATATCTGACGGCATTGCAGATATCCCCCTGGCTGAGGCTTTGCATCGGTAAATTTAAGTTGGCTACACCATGAACGTTGCGAAGCATGTGACGCTTCTTCATACCCAGACCACTGATAAAAAGGTTTGCGACCGCTACCTTTTCCTTTGCCGCTTTTCCCCCGAACCACTGAATCTCCACTTGACGTTGCTGACATTTGAGCCCAAGCTCCTGTACTAGTGAATCGTCCATCATCGTAATCGTAGACCCTTAATCTAAAAGAGCATACGTATTCACGCGCTTATTTGAACCGTACAGTGTGACAGGAACCACTCGAAACAATAAATTGCCTGAATCATGTCCGGAGCGACTGACATCATCATCATGTAACAAATGATTGTGATGTCTTTGGCATCCACTTACTGGACATGCTTTACGGCGGCGGCAATCACGAGTGGCATGTCCAGGCGATAGGCAGCTAAAACACAGACGTAAACGTTTGGCTATCTTCCACCGATCCGATACGTTGGCCTCGAGCAGGCGAGGACACTCTGCAACTCGGTGGTCCCCTTGACAGATCATACATTTCAATGGGCGTTGTTCTCCAGCTGCATGTAGCACTGCGCGGCGTTTTGGTTCTCGACCTTCGTGGTCTTGGACCATCTGAACAAAACTCGCAACCTCTGACAGCCACTCGCTAAAGTTGATAATTGTGGGATACGGTCGAATCGATACCGAATACCTCGCCCAGTCTAAACGTTTGCTAAGGGGCAGCTTAGCTATTAGTTCTTCTAGTAATGTCGGATTTACTAAATGTTTTTCTTCACCGATAGATTGAAGAAACACGGTGAGTTTTTTAGCGATTGTTGCAATCGAGACTAATTTGTGGATGGCAGCTTCAGAAATACATGGCATATCGCGGACTACCTTAAGTTGACTACGTATGGGCTGTTCTGGGCGACCGAACCGAAAACGCAGTTGGTCAATTACCGCGGATACATTATTAGGGTGAATTAGCAAAGATTTGACCGTATCTCTTGCCTCGCCCTTTAAACATTTGTTTAATCTTTGATTGTTCCCAAAGTTAGTATAATTATAAACCGCAGTTTATTCCACAAATGACGCATAAAATACTGGCCAGTCTTCTGGCTGCCCCGAAAACTATGGCAGTTCGATTATCTTTCGTGGAAAGGACGCAGTGTTAACTAATGATGGATTGACCCCTATTGCGCTATTTCGTCAGACGACCCCGGTTCAAAAATAGTTTGAGGCGTTGGCTGCGTGTTTGTCGCAATGAGGTGACGACTACATTGCACTGAGGTGGCTGGCTGCCCATTAAGAGGGTCGATAGGGTTATGGGAGGCTGGCTGCCTATCGGCTGCTATCGCGTGGCAACTATGTTGCACAGAGGTGGCTGGCTGCCCGTTGAGAGGGTCAACAGAGCTCCTATTTGTAGTAATAGGCGCATGTGGTAAAGCTGATATACTACCATTTGCATGGGCATAAATATACGTCGGCTGGGTAGCCGAGGCTACAGGCGGCGTCGAATGTGGTGGTACTGTTGCAATACGCTGGCGTTCGCCTTCAGATATTTGGGCCTGAGCAAACTTAAGTTGTAGTTCTAACATGCTTATTTGTTGCTGCATTATATAAAGAATGTCCATCTGTGACGGGGCTAAAGCATTTACAGTGGCAGTAGGCATCGTTGTTGTGGCATTTACAAGGGCAGTTGGCGCCATCGTTGTGGCAATTACAGGGGCGAATTCGCTAGTGGCGAGGTTGACGCTAGCAGAGACGCCGACTGAGGCGGCAGCGTTCGGGTTGGCATTGACATGTATAGGATTTGATGTAAAATCGCTTACCTGGTGAGTCTGGTCGAATATACTTGCTTGCAGACCGCTGGCTGGTAGAGCGCTAGATGGCTTCGCTGTGTATGATGGCACGTTGAACTGCTGAATGCTATGTTGCGGATCTCTGTGTCGCGAAGCGCCAGTCAATGGAGCGCTATACGCTGGCGCAGGAGGTGGCATAACGCTGGATGGCAGGGCGTTAGCTGGCGAGACGCTAAATGCTGAGGCATTAATTGGCGGAGTGCTGGACGGCGGAGTGCCCGGCCCACTAAGTTTTATGGCACTCGGCGGCGGAGCGCTAGACTCCGGGGCGATGAATGTGGAACCAGTAGACGGCGGAGCGCTAGAATGCGGAGTGACGAATGACGAAGCGCTAGACTGCGAGGTGCTGAATGCCGAAGCACTAGACGGCGGAGCGCTAGACTGCGGGGCGCTGAATGTCGAGGCATTGGTTGGCAGAGCACTGGACGGCTGAGTGCCCGGCCCACTAAGTTTCATGGCACTGGGCGGTGGAGCGCTAGGGTGTTCGGCAGCTTTAGCGGACGTGGCGGCGATCTTCGCTAAGCTGCCTGACGATTGAATGGCAGCCACTAGGCCTTCTGGCTGATTGCGCTTACTCCGGCGTACAGGCGAACGCTCCATTCCAAAGTCCTTATAATTTGATGATCAAACGACAAATTTGAGTGCTATGACAAATGTGATCCCTCGCTTTAAATACTGCCAGTTAAAATTGGCACAAAGTCGGCAGTCGCTTTCTTGTGAAATAGCGAATGGCTAAATGGCGGCAAACTAGCACACTCGTTGACGAAATGGCGGCAAATTAGCGTGTATACTTCGGCGAAGAACAAGTAAAATGGAAAATAAAGCCTATCACGACACCGAGATTTTGGTTTAACATGCGCACTTGCGCAAGTTTATTTTCCAGTGTTCTACCCTCGGTTTGCTCGCGTGATGGATGACAATTTGTGCCGTTGCCCGAATTTATATGGCAATTCAATTAGCGGGATCGCGAAACAGAGCAAAGCGAAAGTAGAACACAGGGTTGTAAATTTATTTAGCAAATCCAAAACTTAAGCTATTACAAGACCGACTGAATGACTATTACAAACGACAGACTGAATGACTATTACAAAGGACTGACTGAGTAAAAATAACAAATGATTGGACATACTTAACACAATAAGAATCATACTAATTTCTCACAGCACCTTTTTCATTATTTTTAAGATTCAGTGATTTTATTCTTTGCTCCGACAGCGTAAACTTGTCGTAGAGTATCTGTACGAATCTTCATTACGAACGGAATCAATGAAGGCTCTCTACGAATTTCGATTTTACGTTCGTAGCTATTCGGATTCTGTGATAGCACTTTCGTAGATTTTACGAAAATCGAAGCTACGATGGATCCTGTGATAGCCCTGACTACATATTTTGTGTTTACAATTTGTAAACCAATCTCAAGAGTGGTTGTTAAATTTTTTAAATCAAACAATCACAATTTTGAAACGAATAAAATGAGAATGCACACTCAATTGATTCAATCATTACACAGCACTGCTGCATACCGATTTCGCCATAAGCACGGTATTGATAACAAGGGCTGGCAAAAATATGCCAGAAAATCTTGAAATTGTGCGCTATAAAAAGCTCGATAAATCACCAAATACGCTAAATCAATGAGGTTTCAGTGCCTGATTAGGATCCCTAGGCTCTTTCCGTGGTGCGGACTCCAGGGAGTGAGTACTAAGGCCAACGGCGGCCCCGGGTACGGAACAAAAAAAAAGTTTTAATTTTTTACATATGTTCTTACTAGGGATGTTAATCCTGGTATCCCGGGATCACATAATACCGATCGACAGGCAATTTTACACACACAAAAATTAATATATTCGCGAAACCATGGGCCAAATATAGTAAAATCGCATATTCAGTTTTTCTCTCTGACGTCAGGATTTTTTAAAAAGGACTTTGGAATTTAAAAAAATATGAGTAGGTCAAAAACAGATGCTTTTTGGAGCAGATGTATTTTATGGAAACTCTGCGAATTTATTTCACTTTTCTCTGTGAACTTGATGTCTTACAATAAAACAAAGAAACATGAACACAAACAAAGCAAAAACTACAAAAAAATTATGGCTTTATTATACAAAAAATCCGAAATTCCTCTGTAACGGCTGGGACAACGTTTTTCACGGGTAGGACACGTACAAATTTTTATATGAAAAGGAGCTTTTAGTGTGGTCCATATATAAAGATTAGTTAGTAAAAAATATAAGAAGCCAAGTAGGGGTTAAATTCACTCACGTTTTATCTTAGGATGGTGCCTTTTATATATATACCTAAAAATTCTGAACAAAAAGTTTAAAATTTTTGGGTGTAATTGCTTAAGTTTTTTGAATTTTTTTAATCTTTGTACGAAGTTTAGATTTATGTGGTTCTGGTTAGGTAATGTACTAGACTTTTATAAAAAAACTATAAACTTTAGATTAACAAAATAAAAAACCAAAACTGGTCAAAATGTAACTTAACTTAATCAGCTGACCACAAGGGTATATAGATAATGGACGAGTCCGCTCGACGATTCGACGAAGGTTACCTTTAAAGTATGCAAAATAACGTTACCCTTTAAGGGCTAATTAAATATAACCACTTTTAGCNTTAACTTAATCAGCTGACCACAAGGGTATATAGATAATGGACGAGTCCGCTCGACGATTCGACGAAGGTTACCTTTAAAGTATGCAAAATAACGTTACCCTTTAAGGGCTAATTAAATATAACCACTTTTAGCTTTTTTGTCACGGTTGGGACAAGACCAATACTGCTTAATAATAACTCATAATATAGATAAAGCAGTCAAACAGTTTAATATACAACACAATTTTATTAAAAGCAGATGAGTTCTGCTATATATTTTTCTTACCAAACACTTGAATTATGAATCGCATATTATTTGACAGTACTTTCAACACAACCTACTTAAAACTCACTCAAAAAATTTACTTAGAACTTGATTTCAACACGTAAAAAAGGTAATAAAAATGCATTTAAAGCTTTAATTTGTAATTTTTTGGTTGATTCAAGATTTTTACAAATGACTTATCCACACGTTTGTTAGTTTTATAAAGAAAATAATTTTTACACTGAGGTTCACTTTCCCATGGAACCTCCCATATTTAAAAAATTCAGTTCAATGTATTTAAAAACCAGTATGGGTATCAAATTAAAGAGAAAGTTCTGTAGAATTAAAACAGATCAAATATATTGGTGCATAAGGACGGGTAGCTATTGAAAATGCCCCCGTCCTTTCAACTTTATTAGCTTAAAAAATAAAATTGATTAAAGGGGCATTTTCAATACCTACATATTTGTGATTGTAACCATAACTTTTTTAATTTTGCAGAAAATTCTCTTTCATTGGGTACCCATATTTTTATTCTACATTGCACTGAATTTTTCTTCCGCCGGGTATCTTTTCTTCGACATCTGGGCAAACACGAATTGGTACAAATCAGTCCCACGTAAAACACAAACTGGGACAATATATCCCAAAATTATGAAATTTATATGAAACTCACCTTTACTGACATTTTAAAGCCGTATTTAATAAAGAGCAAGTGGAATTTGAGAATACCTACGTACAAACAAAATGGCTATTGAAAAACATTCTTTTTGACACCTTTTGTCCGGCAAGATCGCCGAAATTTTTAGGTATGTGCTCGCAAACTTGACCAGTGGTACCAGATATAACAGAGAAAATATGTTTTGCGGGCGGATTTTTATCATGAATAAAACTCAGAACATGTATTCGGACAAATTAGATAGAAGTTTTAATGAATAATAAAACGGATAAATGTTTTTGAATGTAGCTGGTACATGGTCTCCCAGTAGTCGCGAAAGAGTTAAGAAAGAGTTAAGTTTCTTTATCAGATATGAACACGCTAAAGTATTTTAAATGCATATATATTTAATAACTGTCTTTTGTTTTGTTACTAATGAAATAACTTTCACTTTAAATAAAAACATAGGTTTCAAACCCATTTATTTATTATTTTTTGTTTAGTAGGAGGGCTTCCCAAACAGTATTGATGCAATTTTTTCATATTAAGTTGATGAAAAATAATGAATATCTAGATCCCGAGACTAATCTTGGAATTGTAATAACGAGATCAAAAAAATTCCGGAAAATATCGAAAAAAATTTAAATCCCTAATACATACATATGTATGTTAATTTATGTGAATTTACTCCCATAAATTCAGAATAGTTGACAATTAATGCTAGAAAATACAAATAAAATAACTAATTTATTCTTATTGGTTTCCATCTATATCCACTCATTGTAATAATGAAATCGTTGATAACAACATCGGGGTTGATTTGCCTCAAAACTTAATTTTCGATTATCAGTAAAGCCAAAAAATTCAGCTTGTTTTCCGTCATGGACGTCCGAAATCGGTTTTTTATCAGCTTCAGTTTAGAAATAACCTTTCTGTTGAACTGTTGGTGATTATGAGAGAAAGGTACATTCTTAGTGCAAATTCTACATTTAAGAAGCAATCTTTGACGTTACAATCAAACAAAAGTTTGTGCATCAATATTTCTTTGCTAACAACTTCTTGATTTTTTTCATAGTCCGGTTGAAACTGCATGCAAACATTTTTAATTTACCTCGTTCCATAACATTTATTTAATAATTTGTTAATATAGTTTTCTTTTACTTATTAGTTACAGTTCTTTTAAAAAGAAAAACGTATATATTTTTTTATTTGATTTCATTTTTTAAAAACTTATTGCTAAAAGGCGAACGGCATAACGCTAAGTCCTCCTCGTTAGCAGATCTTTCAAATGGTCTTTCAAAAGACAGTAACGAGCTTTCAAGATAGTTGACAATTGTCTTACGAAAGACTTTTGTCTTTCGAAAGACTGTGGTGAGTTGAAAGACAGTCGTCAGAACTGCCCTGTTATACTGATTTGACAATATCTTATTTGAAAATTGTGCATACTATAGCCGAATGGCAGAACATAGTGCGAGAGAGCTGCCTTATTAATTCACTTGCTTATTGGGCCATGTACCGCTACAAAACTTTAGGTGCGCTTAAATTCTCTAACACTTGCACGACAGCCACCATTTTTTAATATTTTCTTTATTTATACTAAAATAAATAAATTATTTATTTTTACAATTAAAAAAAGATTAAACTACGTTTCTTATTGAAAAGTTGAATGCTGACAAATTCGATATTTTGACGAGCGTGGCGAACACCAAGTCTACGAGTAAGTTATATGTAGGCAGGCATTTATACTCATAGAAAGTACAAAAGTTAACCGAAGTAACCCTTAAAATTTGTAATCACAATGGCTTAGGCACGGTGCACATTATAGCGATACGATATGCTATGCGATATGCGATACGATACGCGATACGATACCCGATGCCATATGAAATGCGCGCAGTGCACATTAGAGCGATACGATACGCGATGCGACACGCGTTACCATTTGGTGATAGCTACACACACTTTTGTGCCCTTATAAGCTTGTTAATGAGTTAAATGAGTTGCTTCTCAACCGAGTTCTTTCGAATGATGGGTCTATGTTTATATCTATAAACGTTTACAAAATTTAAGAGAAAAGTATATTTAATATCGAGTAAAACTGATGTTTATTTTTACAAAGTCGGCTAAAAATTAAATGCGATATTCAAATTTTCATGACAAATTATTTCAGAATATTGCGTTGACTACAAGGAGAAATCTTACTTTTCTTTTTCTTATGAAAGGTTGAATAACTTTCCCCCGATTTTTGAAAGTAAAAATCACTATATATTAAATGTTAATTTTGCATCAATTCAGGAGTAGTATAGTTGCGTAATAAAATAGTGCGTGAAAACTTTGCCAAATTTGAAAAAAGACGAAAAAAATGAACACAGAAAATACACACAGATCTCTTAAGTTTTCTAAAAGTTTATATACATATATCATTCGAAAGGTCTAAAATCGGTATATAGTCAACTGAGTTACAGGCTTATAAGTGCGGAAAACCGGTTTTTTTTAACAGTAAATCAAGATTGTGTGGGTATGTGACAAAAATTGCGTATCTCGATTCTTACTTCCCTCGGCAAAACCTACCTGAAAAATAACATGACTTACCAGTAATGCGATTCTGAATCTAATTTTAACCACATTTCACGTTGTTATCTCTAGTTAACAACTTTTTTTGGGGTTAAGTGATTGTGTATCACCTTTAACCATATTTGTTATTGTTTAGTGTTAACAAACGCAGTCAGCTGTTTGGTGACAATATTTTTTGTGGTTAAGCTAACAGGATCTAGTTTTTCGTTGTTAAGCTGTTGTTTGCAAATTTTGCTTTGAAATTAAATTGAAGAAATTTATAAAATTGTGTTAAAAAATGGCGTTTGCATACATTGCATCATATTTATATGATAATGATAATGATAAGAATTGACCGGCGTAGGCTTCGCGAAATCGACAACCCATTCGAACTAACGCCAAGGGAGTTCCGGAGGCTATATAGACTTAGTCCCGGCATGGCTGAAAATGTGGTGTCGCAACTTGATAACCAGTTACGAGGATCACGAATAACAGTGCTATCGACCGAAAAGTAGGTAAACCAATATTCCTCAACTTTATTGAATATTTTAACTGCGTTCCAGCGGTAGTACGAACTGCAGGGTTTACTGAAATATCTGTTTTTACCTTTTATAAGCCTTATGGTACGTGGAACAGCTTTTCCTGTAAAACGTTTAATTCGTACTACCGCTAGAAAGCATCTTATATAAGCATGCGTTTATGTACTCTTTAAAGGTTCTAGCGGCTCTAAGGTTTTGTGTCACTGGATGCCATCAACGCCCAGTAGGAGAACAGTGGGGCATTTCCATGAGCCAAACATCGATAAGCTGTTGCATACACCGTGTGACTGACGCGATCAACAATTCAATGTTTACCACTAAAGTGAAGTTCCCTATGACGCAACTGGAGTGCCAAGCCGCAAAGGAAATTTTTGCGTCTGCACCTCCACCATTTGTAGCAGGAACTATCGGTGCAATCGACTGCACTCATGTCTCTATTTTGGCTCCCAAAAATAACGAATCAAATTAAGTCAATCACCATGGGTACCATTCGATCAACGTGCAAATGGTAAGAACAAATCTGGTACATTTATATTGTTATTTTATGATTGTTAAAACTTATAGATATGTGACCCAAATCTTAAAATTTTAAACGTAAATGCAAAATTTCCGGGAGCACGGCATGATTCATTTATTTGGAGCTTTTCTGCAGCGCGTCGGGTCATGCAGCGGTCGTTTGAAAATGGAAATCACAACACATTTTTGATTGGTAAGCTATTTTAATTCCATATGAATTAGAATATTAAAAGAAAATAATTACAGGCGATTCTGGATATCCGTAGGAGCCATGGCTGATGACACCTCTATCTAACGAGCCAGAAGGAACGCCAAAGTTTCGGTACAACGAGGCACTATGTAAAGCGCGTAACCCGATCGAGAGACTCTTTGGCGTCCTTAAAGGTACATAGCGGTGCTTATCACAGCAAAGAGTTCTTTTGTATGACCCCGGTTTTGCTGGCCGAGTAGTCAACGCGTGCGCAACATTACATAATCTTCGTTTGTGCGATCAAACAACCGATTTCGACGATAGGGTTGTTTATGATGCCGAAACACTAAGCACTGATAACAATTCCGAAGCACCTTCTTCAATAGGAAAACGTGTCCAACAACGAATTATAGCAAATTTTTTTTAAATATTCACTTTACTAAATATATATGCCATCAACGATCGTCTCGATGGTAGGCCAGCCATCAGCCGAGGGACGCAAGTAAGTGCATTTACAGCAAATTATATGAACTTCATTTAAGTATAAAAAACAATGTTTTATTTTACTTTATTTTGCATTTAAAATGAACGACTGCAATAATTTTCTAGACTTGTTCAGTGCACGTCAACTAACTCCTTTATTTGTCAACAGCTTTCTTCAGCATCTTGCTCTTCACAAAACAATGATGTCCATAAGCATGGGCAACAATTTACGCATTATACATATATGTAATGCATTTTTAACAAATCAATGTGTAGTACTTTCCAGAATCAATGAATATACTTAGCGAGGCGTTAAATGGCAACGATAAAACTGCAGCTGTGGGGCAACCGCCGTTCTTTATGGCTGTTTTGGATAGTTTAACTGTGCACAGTAAAATGTCGCTGATCCACAGGTAATGCAGGTCAAATTTTTTGTTTGGAACCAAGCAGCTAAATTCATTTTATTTGTTTTTACAGCCTCAATCAAAAAGTTCCATACCTGCGCCGGCTTTAGTAGAAAGCTATGTACGGTTGCTCGTTCACACCAAAATCGAACCGGTGGGCATTAAGAGGATTCTTGCGTAAGCTATTCGGAAGAAGCAAACTAGAGCTGTGCGATTAATTGATCTATCTTAATTTATATCGTATTAATCATTATCTATCTAATCAAAATATTGATTACTGGGAGTAATTGATTAACCGAACAACTGATAAACCAACTTGCTCGAGTAATCGAATAATCGCACAGCCCTAAAACAAACCATCTTTTTACAATTGTTTCATTCAGCAATTGCTGCTCGCTGTTTTCAAGCATCAATACTACATATACTGCGTGAAATGTTCCTATATCGTTTACATCACAACCAGCCCAGCATCGCGGTCAGCTACTTTACACTGTGCGACCGTTTCGCAATTGAATTTGTGGTGAAAGCCCGCTAATCACTGGACTTAGTAATGCAACCACAAATATCTCGTTATTTCAGCGAACAACTACCTGTTTCTGTGGCATCGAGCGAAAGTGATAATCTGAATCGTGTGTTGATACTAACGTTGGGATTTTCTTTGCACATGACTAGACTCGGTGAGTTTTTACTTTTTAAAGTACCTTTAAAAAATTTTTAAGTCTTGCTCTTTCTTCCCACATGCTCTACTTAGTATTATAATGCAAAATAAGCCATATTCGTGAGCATTGCCCTTGCTAGCTTGCTTTCCACCTGCTTTAAATGCATTTTTCGTGCAAAATAGTCATCATTTGGAGAAAAAGCAGTTGCTTAAAAGGCAGTTGAAGAAGAATATCGTAACTGGACGATGTCAAATGACTACGACCATCATTTTATGCGGCCTAGCACAAGTACACTTTTCCTTTGTTTACTTTCCAAAATGATTTGGGAAACGGAGAATGTCAGTGCAGTGGCATATATGTATGTAAGTACGTACTTTTTGCATTCAATTAAAAAATTTAAACAAACGCGCATTTTCAGCACCGCCTGTTTCTTCAATGAATTCCCCAATGCGCCAGCACATGCCCTGTATGTTACATGCGTTTAGCTACTCAGTTTGCCAATCGCGCCCTCAATCGTAGCAAGTATTGTGGGGAATGGTATTGTGAAGGGTTATTTACAAAAAGAGATACACTACTACATCAATTCTGTTGGTATAATACTCGCTGCTCTGCCTGAGCCACATCGGAGTGTAAATGAACACCATGGGTAAAATTGCGTGTCCTGTTTAGTATCATTTTCAAAGAAATCTGTTTACATATTTCATCATTTCAGCGAGCCGGTGATACGTACCGCATTCCAGTGTTTTCAGATGGTATTTACGGATTTTTTAATTGTTAAGCCTTGCGTTGCCCACAGCTTTGCATAGTCACTGCGGCAAAGTTTAACCCGCCCACATGGCAGGCACTCATTTGGCAAGTTATATCTGCGTTGCTGTATAATCTGCGTGCGCTTTCCAGTATGGAAAGCAGTGCCAGCGGCAAGATATTGATACACCAGTCGCGCAA
Organism: Rhagoletis zephyria; assembly: GCF_001687245.7. NCBI lineage: Eukaryota > Metazoa > Arthropoda > Insecta > Diptera > Tephritidae > Rhagoletis > Rhagoletis zephyria. The sequence continues at coordinate 178,387 of NW_016157909.1, forward strand.
TACAAGCTTAAGCGAGAGAGCACCTTTGAATTAAAATGCATGCCCTTCGCGTTGATGGGCCTGCTTACTAACAACAGCATCGAACACGACAGGAATGGTGAGATGATGGTTCGTTAGGGTTCGTCTTAAATCATGCATACCGAAGCGGAGTATTCAACACAGCGCAAAAGCAATGCACGAAGAGGCAGAGGCTGCCGCTGTTGGGCGTGTGCAGGGTAATGTATAGAAGAAATGTTGGAGATTTGGAATGTATATTTGTTAATGCTTGCTTTTTTTTTTTTTTAAATAGATTTTCAATCTGACAATTTCTCAAACTTGAACCGGATACTACTAAATTTGGGTAATTGAAAAACAATAGGGCTATTCAGGATCATGTGCATATGCTCTTACATTTGCATATCCGTTGCATTTGTAAACTCGCAACAATAAAATATACACGATTGCCATGGAAGCAAGCATAAAAGTTGCAAATGCAATTCCAACTGCAAATCCAAAACCATTTCCACAATATCCTGAACAGCCACAATATTTTTTCTAAAGGTTTGGAAATATATTCATTGGTTTTGATTCTTGTATATTTTTAGAAACCCGGAGAAACTGGCTAATGGGCGCTGGGTAAGGGTCACACTGGTACACGGCTGGCAAATGCGCATTACGTCAATTAAAGAACCGGTTTGATAACCAAAAAGGATTATGCCGTAACCTTACCGGCACCCTGACACTTATTTAATAAGTACCAAATATGTACATATCGCACACTATCTTCAAAAGTGACACAACTCAAAATTTGGCATTATGTATATAATGCAATATTTAACTTTGCCAGTTTATTTACAACAAGTAAAAAAGTGCTAATTTGGAACTAGTAATCAAATGGTTCTTTTGAATCACAACCAAATTATATTCAACTATAAGTACATATCGTCACCTGAAATGCAAAAAGACGTCACAACATCGTAACTGAAATGGAAAGAGTCGTGACTAAAAATTTTTATTATTTTTATTATACGATGTAAGAGTTGTAAGTCGATAAAATCCTTCATATCGAACAAAAACTGAATTTTAGATTTTTTATTAGTTGACTTTTTGAATTTCAGCGACGATCTTGTTACGTCTTTTTGCATTTCAGGTGACGATATTTAGGTTTCACTAGAAAATTTCAGTAGCCGGTAAGAAAACTAATGAAATAAAAGCAAACTATTTAGCCTCAGAAATTAATTCTTTATTGACATAATAAATAATATATGTCAATGAACTACGCATTAAATGCTGCTGTCTAAATGAAAAATATAAAATTAAATAAGTCAGGTACACACAAAATTTAATTTCATGTTGTCATTTCATTTATTGCGAAAACAACAATAACTCAGTACAGTAACATCAGAAAAATTAAATAAGGTAATAATGGTTACTAAAGCTAAGCTTTCAATAAATAAAAATTAAATAATTCATTTATTAAATCGGTGATTTTTTGTAAATATTCGAAATGTTTTTCATGCCATAAAGGTTTTTTAATTTTTTTAAAGGCTTACATTTTAACAAACACCATACAAATTCAAGTTTTAAACTGTATACATAGTTAAGAAGTAATCTCCAAAGTTTAATGAAAATTACAAACTTTTTAATGAGAATTTCTAAATTTAGAGAAATTCTTATTTAAAAGTTTGCAATTTTGATGAAACTTCGCCACATACTTCTAAATTATGTACACAGTGTGAAGCTTGGATTTGTATAGGTTTATCAAAATATAAGCCAGGTTTTTAAAAGAAAAATAACACAGATTTATAGCACGAAAAACATTGCGAATACTTAAAAAAAATACCGTATACTCAAGGAACGAATACTTATCACTAAAAAACAAATTCGGAAAACCACATTCTTAAAATACAATTCATTTAAAAAACAAACCAGTAAAAAGACACTCCAACTATAAATAAATTAATAATAACCTTAATCTATTACATAGGCCTGCGCAATTTAATTTTTTTCCCCCGCTCCAATAATTATGTTATTTTTTTAATACCTGTATGTTAAATTAAAATACATCTTTGGTTCTTTCTAGCACGTCGGGATTTTTTTTATTGGTGACACGTATATTTTAGAATTTTTAGCAATTTGCATGAAAAGCCAAAAACTCGTTAATTTAAAATTGAATGTTTACTTAAAAACCGACAGTTTTAATTAAAAATACCCATAAATAGACTAAGTAAATCAGAAAACTTATATAATTTCGAAGTTAACTCTAAGAAAATTTATACAAGCGTTAACTTCCATTGTTGCAGTGGCGGTAGCCATTTGTTCCGTGGCAGCAGCCATCCTGCTAATTGCCCCAGCATTAGAACGGTTGGCCTCCGCGTTCGTAGCAGCACTTTCAGCAAGCATCTAAGAAAATATGAGTTTTATTAATAATGCAATAAAAATACAATATTAAAATAAATACCCTTTCCGATTCGGCCTGTGCTTCGGCAATTTTCAAAAATTTTGCCTTTGTTGGCGATTCCTCCGTCCGTTTTCGCTTGGCGGTCCTGCGCGGTGTCTGCCTCGGAGTTTCGCACCGAAGCTCCGATTCGCCTTCTGACACCGTTAATGGAGGTAAGAGGATGGTGTCGAAATCTTCGTCCACGACTAGGCGGAAATTTTCATCCGCCGCCCCCAAGGCCACTTGCAGGTTCTAAAAATAGCATAATGAAAATTACAATATGATTAGCATTTAGTACTATACAGGGTGTCCCAGAAGCTTGTGCCAAACTTTAGGGCAAGGTAGGTGGGGGGGTGAGCTCACTGATAAACAAAAAATTTTCAGCTAAAAGTGTCACCGTTTTTGAAATATTTACATTTTTTCAAATTTAAAAAAAATCGTGCCTTTTCATGTGTTTTCTTTAACTGCAACTACAAACCGGGCAATACTTAGTAAATTTTTTATGTAAAATACTTCCAGATAGTTGCCTCTCCATACTCAAATGCAATGTAGTTAAAATATATTAAGGAACCATCATAAAATTAGGACTATTTCTGGATTTTTAACTTTTTGATATTTTCTTCCCCAACTTTGACTATCTCGGGTGAAAAAAAATGTACTGAGCTATAACTTTACATTACATAAAAAAATTGCTCATTTAATAAAGATTTCAGAAAGGTGCCACACTTACTGTTTTGAATAGAAAAAAAAAGTTATAGCCGCTTTTGTGGGTAAAGGACTGAGACACGCTAGAATGTATTTAATAGATTTAAATTGAATTTGCTCTTGTTACCGTCAAATGACATGCTAAATAGTACAAAGGTACATTATTACCTGCTCCTGACATTATTTTGTGTTACTTACCGGAATTCGGACTAGAGTCTATAACAAGGGCTATATCTATCAATATTTTGTGTGAAGGATGGGTTCACGTGAAATAAGATATACATGAGTTGTTTGAAGAAAAATTTATTCATTTATTGATAAAATATGCTCAAATTGGCGACCTTCTACTCTAATACAAGCTCGGCACCTTTTAAGAAAAGACGCTTTTAGAGATCTTAAACTCAATTGGGCTATCTCAGCAGCAGCTCCATTTATTTGTTCCCGCAAATGCTCTTCGTTTTGAATTGTTTTTGAATAAATTTTGTCCTTAAGACAGCCCCAGTAGAAAAAATCTAATGGATTCAGGTCTGGCGATCTAGCGGGCCACGTGATTGGCCCGTATCGTCCAATCCATCGGCGAGGATAAGTTTCGTCTAAATGAGCTCTTACTTCACGCCCGTAGTGAGCAGGGCACCCGTCATTTTGCAGCCATAGTCTTCGCCGCAGGTTTAAGGGTACATCTTCCAAAAGAGTTGGAAGCCGTTCCTGAAGGAACTCTAAATAACTGTGAGAGTTGAGCGTTGGCGGCAGTTCCACAGGTCCCAATATCTGACAATTAAAAATACCGCACCATAAATTTATTTTGTACCGGTACTGCGAACGATCTTCTCTCATTTCGTGAGGATTGTCTATCTGCCAACTGTGAAGGTTATGTAAATTAAAATAACCATCACGTTTGCATGATGATTCATCGCTCCAAATTATTTTATTAAAAAAGTTGGGGTCTGATTCATGCATTCGCAACATTTCACGGCAAAATCTAACCCTCGACAGGTAATCTCTTTCCTGTAGAGCCTGAACACGTTGAATGTGGTAGGGATGAAATCGATGGTCTTTTAAAGCTTTGTGAACTGTAGTTTTTGGTATTCCCGTCCGTCTTTCCATCATTCTCACTGAAGTCGATGGACCTAGTTCCACTTCCTCTAACACAGCTTCAACATCTACCGTTGCAGGACGTCCTGTTTCGCCGCCACGCCTTCCAGGTATGCGACCTTAAAAAAGTGAAAAATTATAGTTAACAAGCAAGCAAACAAGAAAGGTGTAAAAATCACTTACCTTCATATATTTCTCTATGGGTCCGGGCGAATACTTCTCGACCCGGATGTCGACGATTGGGGTATCGCTCTGCATAGAGTCTTTGAGCAGCTCTGGCATTACAGCAAGCTTCACCGTAAATTAGGTGAATATCCGCATATTCATGCGACGTATACTGCGTGTTCTCTGTCATAGTATTAATAACACAATGTTCGAAGGGTCCAATTTCACAAAATCCACTTTCACTAATTCCGGTAAGTAACACAAAATAATGTCAGGAGCAGGTAATAATGTACCTTTGTACTATTTAGCATGTCATTTGACGGTAACAAGAGCAAATTCAATTTAAATCTATTAAATACATTCTAGCGTGTCTCAGTCCTTTACCCACAAAAGCGGCTATAACTTTTTTTTTTTTTTTTTCAAAACAGTAAGTGTGGCACCTTTCTGAAATCTTTATTAAATGAGCAATTTTTTTATGTAATGTAAAGTTATAGCTCAGTACATTTTTTTTTCACCCGAGATAGTCAAAGTTGGGGAAGAAAATATCAAAAAGTTAAAAATCCAGAAATAGTCCTAATTTTATGATGGTTCCTTAATATATTTTAACTACATTGCATTTGAGTATGGAGAGGCAACTATCTGGAAGTATTTTACATAAAAAATTTACTAAGTATTGCCCGGTTTGTAGTTGCAGTTAAAGAAAACACATGAAAAGGCACGATTTTTTTTAAATTCGAAAAAATGTAAATATTTCAAAAACGGTGACACTTTTACCTGACAATTTTTTGTTTATCAGTGAGGATGATGATTCCGCCTGTGAAACGATCATGCTTATTGCAACAAATGCCGCGCAATACTAGTATCACCTCGTTCAGAAAACGGTAACGCACGTGCGATACGCATGCAATATTATATCGCAGCGGTGTCGCACGTGCGATACGCATGCGATATTATATCGCAGCGGTGTCGCTGTCGTGCATGTGTCCACAGTTTTCATCGCTTCCTACCAATTCCCACGTACTCAGCCTTCCGATGTCGCATTCATATCGTATCGCTTATGGCATCGCATATCGTATCGCTCTAATGTGCACCGTACCTTAGATCAAGGCTGTCGAAACTGCGGCCCGCGGGAGTGGGTGGTATCAACCTAAACCCTATGGCTGTGCCGGTGGCACGCGTACTCCGTTACTCCGTTTAACTGCCGCCGACTCAACGAAGCGACTTAGCTTACTAAACTAAATCAACTATTTGGTACTTAAAATACGTTGTACTACAATGTGAATCCGCTTCGATTTGGGTAGACAACGAACTTAACATGTCTTTGATTGATATATATCAACGCAAACGCGGCTCTTTGAGCCAAATGCGGCTCTTTGCTTAGCCAATTGCGGCTCTTTTTACTTTCTCTTTGCTTAGAACATTTTGGCTCTTTTTACTTTTAAAAACACAAGTTTCTTTGCTGGATATTCTTTTCAATTGTGTTGTTTTTTTACAAGCTTTAATTTAACTTGGTTATCCCGCGGAAATTTCCAATAGATTTTAAACTAACTTCCGACAAGGTAGAGACTTGAAATTTTTAGCATAGTTCCAATCACGATGACAATGCAATTTAAAATATAAATGAATTCCCTATATGGTCCAGGGATCTTGATACAAATGCGGTCAAAACCACTATAAAATTGTTAAAGCTGCCGGCGGTAGTAAATAAGAAGTATAGTTGAAGGCGCTGGTAAGGAAATCAACTCCAACAGTGTTTAAATTGGCGAACTGTTAAGTTTTAAGCACTTCTGTTAAGAATTACATTAGGTTTGTATAGTAACTTCTCCAGGAAAAGATTGCAGCGAGAGCGTAAAATTGAGAAGAAGAGAAAACTAGCAGAAGAGGTTGTTGAATACAAAACCAGAAAAAACTTGCAAGTGAACAGTTGTTGCACTGTTTTGACATTGTCTTGTAAACATTTTACTATTTATAAATCAATTTTAAACTCTATGCTTTGCACACAAGCACTTAAACAGTCGAGTACATCATTAATATTTTGATTTCCACTCATTTTACTTTTGTTAACGCTTAACCAATTCAACAAATGGCAGTTTTTGACATTAATTCTTCTTCTTTTGCTAGCTAATTTCTGCTAGTAAAAATTTCACTAGCAAGAATTTGCGCTATTATTACGCTCTCGATTCAGGGCTCTCTTGCAAATTTTTTGGGTTATTATACACTAAAATTAGTACTGACTATTTGTTACTATACAGACCTATTATTTAGTTTCCTCACACAGGGAGTTATTGAAATACAGAGATACAATAAAAGCCACGCATAATTCATATGCATGCAAATTAATTGTTTAAACACACATTTGGTGTTTTTAAAAAATATCGGACAGCGTGTCCGTTTATTTCCGAATCTTTTCTCTTACTGACTACTTTTACAATAATTTCTTATTTTATATCAATCTTAACTCTTAACTCCGTCTCGTTAAAACCCTGGCAGGTCTTTAAGTACGTTCAATACACGTCGCCATTTAGTTGGCCGCACAGGTCCAGTTGAGATTTATTCCTGGTTTTGCGCTGTATTGGCTCTGTGCACAATATCCTGCCTCCTGCCTGCTCCTTTGAGAGAAGGGAACTTCGGGACACTTAAAAGCGACTGTGCTACGTGTGGATATAGCGGCTTGAAGCGGAGACCCAATCGATTGGAAATGAATAAAATAAAACAAATAAATGAAACCAACGTCGATGTTATGGAGGAAGAATGCAGCGCATTCAGGAAGAGCAGTAGAGTCGTGCGC
>NW_016157909.1:185565-186048 GCF_001687245.7 Rhagoletis zephyria
CCACGAGCACGGAGAAAGCCGCCGACGTGGCGCAGAAGGCTACACCTTGCCAAACGGCAACTCCCGGCAGCCGGGATAGTCGTCTTCAAACGCCGGCGACTGCAAACAGCGACAAGCATGTCACCGCAAGCTTGAAAACTTGCGAAGGCAATGAAGATGAGCAATTGGCCCAGATTCGGCTCGTCTTGAAGAAGATGCAGAGCGCTGTCTCTAAGCAGAAGAATGTGTCCATGGACATAAAAACGGGTATGGCCCAAATCGAGGAGAGCTTAAATATATTAAGCTACCTCCGAGAGCAGCGCCGGAAGGGGTCTACCCTTTCCGAGCTGCGGAAGGCTGGCCCTGGCTCGCAAAAGAAAGGTCGAACTCGATCCGACTCCCCTACAGGCGAGCCGGAAAAGAAAAAAAACACTAACTATAATAATAATAGTAGTGATAAGATTATTAATAATGGTAATTATAATAATGGAAATAAAGATAATA
>NW_016157910.1:0-32893 GCF_001687245.7 Rhagoletis zephyria
GTCCGGTGTACAGAACAAAAATTTTTTTTTGTGTGCCGGTGTAATTGTTAAGGAATTTCTAAACAGACGGCAACCCGAAGGATTTCATTTAACTTATTAATTAAACGGATTTATTTGAAATGAAGCTTTCCCAAATCTCCCACGTTTGATACACATATTAAACTAATCGATTTAACTTGCTAATTAAAGTTATTTCCGTTTTTGGAACAGGTGGCAACTCTGTTCTAAAGTACTTCGAAATAAAACATTTTTTGAAATCCTTTCGTTTGACACACACCTTGCTGTAAAATTTTATTTTACTTTGTAATTAATTGATTTGAACATTTGAGAAAGGTGGCAACTCTTTTAAAAAATATTCTCTATCTTAAGACAGATTATCACCTATCCATATGCATCTCATTAAAATACATTTACAATATTATAAGGATTGCAATACTCGTTGCTTAAAATGAGAATAAGGAAACAAGGAATTGCAAAAATACAATTTTCTATTTCTATTTCTATTTCTCACAGGTTCCGCGTCTAACAAGTTGCACTCTACACAAAACTATGAAATGATGAAAGTGATGTCACAAATTTTATTCAGAAACGTTTTGCTTCTCTTCTTCATATTCAAATTAAAATGGCAAGATAAAACCATTTAATAAGTGAATATAAAATTTCAATTATATATGCAATAAAATATTTATTTCATAAACAAAAGGAATACTATTTGGGATGATTTGTCCATCAAGCAAACTCACAGTTTAAGACATTTTCAAGCAATAAAGCTCCATTTTCATTTGCCAAAGTGAGCCTTAAGGCATTATGCATACATACATATACACACACGCAATATAAACAAATCTAATGTGGAAAACTAATATCGGTTGAGAAAGTTTTTATCTCAGCATCACGTGTTTGAGTGTATTTGTGCAAAAGTGTAGCACATAAGCATGTCATTGCAAATCTCTCAATGATATGTAGATTAAATTATCACTTTCAAATTGATCGATCACAGCAGATGGTAGTTGCAACATTCTGTGTGTTTGCTAAAAGTTAACTATGTATGTATTTCCATTCCATTTGTTTGAGTTTAGTTTTTCTCTTTGCTGCATTGCGGCAAAAAACTTTTCCAATTGAAAATATTTAGATACTAAATATAAGTATTTTCTGCTAGATGATTTCAAAGTTGCAAATTCAGTTCAACCAAAAATATTTTCATACCACCCATACATGCATTTTAGGTAGAGAGATAGTTAAGCACGATGGTATTTTTAATGTATGTATTTTGTTACGCGGGGTGTGGAGGATATTTTTTCTGGAAAAGGGTCGGACTTAAATTTTATGTAAAATGCGAAAGTTAGCTTGGAACAAAGAAAATTAGTACGCCAGGGCAACACTACGGAAGTGAAACTTCTTTCGATTTATTTCTACATTATTATTAATATTATTTCGTGTTGGATTTTAAGGTTATCTGAATAGGCACTATCTCCGAGAAGACTCGTATAAGGTTGCCACCTATTCGAAATTGGTTACAAATCAATTAAAACATCATAATATGGGTATCAGATGGAAGGTATTTTAAAGATTCCTAACTCGAAACTATTTTTAATAGGGTTGCCACCTATTTTGAATCGCATGTTTATTTTGTTATATACAAAATTTTATCCCTTAAGATAATATTTTAAGGTTACCACTTTCGATTTTACCCAATTTATCTAAAACATCGCAATGTGCATATCAAATGAAAGGTGTTGTTGAGAACTTTCGTCAGAAAATATTTTCCATCAGTGTTGCCACGCTTCCATGTAATACAAATTTTTATTTTATTAATTTCAATCGGCATTTTTTTAAGTATATACAGCACATATACGCTCAAGATATGTACCATTCATTCCAGCGTATTTGGAAATAGTGTTGCCGCCTAAATTTTGGAGTAAGAAATTTACTTAATAAATATCGAAATCCATTTTTTTTTTCCAAAATATTTTTTAAAGCTATCCAAATCTTGAAAAGTATATGCACTCCGGGCAAAGCTCGGTCAACCTGGTACTAAGTATTTTTAAATTTGCTCAATTCTGTGTCGGTGACAAAACTTTTGTAACTGATAAATTTAAAATTTTTCATACACTGCCGGCAAAAAATAATGGCACAGAGAATTTTTAACAATAAGTGCACCCTGGCACCAACAACATTTATCTACAACAAAATCTGAGAATTCAGAGCAAAATGTAAGCGAAAATGGCAATTTATGGAGCGCTTCGATTGAAAAAAGAAATCTAAATTACAACTCTGCTACTGCTACTTATTCAATGTGACTTGATTTTGACATTAAATAAATTAAGTCCAAAAGTACAAAATTCATGCTTTAGTATCCGCCTTGCCAGAAAAAATTAATTTGTATAAAAACAACGCTCAAGAAATTTCGTACATTTTGTACTATATTTATCTAAAGATTTGATTTTTATTTTTATTTGCCAGAAAGACAATTATTTCTTAAGATTTTTTTTTTGAGAGCTGGATATATGTACGAAGCTTGTACGAAGGTGACGAAGTCAATGGCCGTTGAGAGTTCAGATTGTATGCACTTGACTGGGTGCATCGACTTTGCCACACTTGCCACTATTTGTGGTTATTCATGCAGAACAGCAGCGCAAGAAAAGAATAGTCAGTTACAAGAAACTTTTACAAAGTAAATAAAACTGCTGTAAATAGAAAATATTGTTTTTTTTTTGCTTTTAATTTGGCTAAGAAGAATAAGAAAATTCTAGAATAAATTACAACTCAAAGCTTTGCTTTGAATTTTGTTATTATTATTATTTTTCTTTCAAAAGAAAAATTGTTTGTTTACTCTTGCACAGCCAAAAATATATTCATACGCAAACACCTAGCTAAGTATGTATGTATGTAAGTGGTGTTTTCTCATAACATGTACGCTCTCAACTTGTAAAGCACCAACTAAAAAGTATGGCAGACATTTCGTGCTTTCCCTGAAACTTTAAAAAGTTATATCTGTAGACATGAACACAAATAAGGGATGGTGAAATTGAAAAAAAAAAATGCAGAATAATATACAAATGAGAAATATTTGTTTTTGTTTTTTTTTTTAATATACCTATGTATTTATGTATGTATGTATGCACATACATTACACCACTTGCCAAATCATTCACATTCTTCTGTAAGACAGGAAATTAGAATCTGTATTGTGTAAAAAGTAATATATGTATGTATGTATGTATTTGGCTGTATTTGTTTGTTTTTTATGCAAGTCCACAGGATAAACTAATAGTATGCATGCAACTCGCTTACTAGCTCATTCGCGAAATTCGTATAATGCCCATAATACTACATAATATTGATAGATTGATTGGCTTATCTTCTCCTACGCATTGGTGCCATTCCAAAATTTGGAATAGTTTAGAGCAGATTTTGAGAAAAAAAATATTATTATAAAATTGTGCAAATATGTTTATATATACATACAAACATATGTACGAGTATGTATAGCTAAGGATATGCAATTAGTTTTCCTTCTATATCTGATATATTCTCCCTAAAGCTTAGTATACAGTTTTTGCTGGTAGTTCTCCATCAAAAATATGTTCAGGCTGTAGACATACTGTTGCAAGGCGTGACGTCAGTTAGAGAGGTTAGCGAAATTCTTTTGGCCTGGGGTGGAGCGGAGGCGGTCAAAGGAGCACCTTATGTTTACAAACTCAGTTCTCGCTAATGGTGGGGGTTTTGCGATTAGTATTCAGCTCGCAGCGTTTCGCCGATTGAACTAATGGCCCCTGTTTAGTTTTTTCGTATTATCATAAAGGACAATCTTGTAAGTGTGTAAGTGTGTCCCTGTCGGGGGTAGTCACTTTAATCTAACCTAACCTAACTTAGTATTCGGTCGTCAAGAAAAATCTCAAGAAATTTTTTCACTCATTCCCTCGCTTGCTATAGTAGTTCTTTTGAAGAAATAAATAAATATGTACATGAACATTTCTTTTGAGAAAAAAATCTTCTGAGCATTTTTTATAGAATTTTTTGTTTTGCCTCAAAGGTGCACACTATACTTAAAGCCTATGCCACAGCTCAGAAGTTTCAAAAAGTTGATCTCTTCTTCATAAAAACACTCCTGTGCTTAGTTGTTCACACAACATCTAGTAGGACCATTCTGTACCTGGTTCCCAGAGAACCATTTTGCCTCTGCCTTGAAAGGGTTAAAGAGCGTTTCATATATGACAGACTCTGCATTAAAGAGTTAAATGCTGCACTTTCGTAAAGATATCGACCAGTATAACCATTTCTGTTATATACAATTTTTTGTGAAAGCCGATAGTTTACGAGTTATTAGAGTTTAAAGGTAGCTTTTCTGTTTCCAATCTGGCCACTCGGGTACAGCATCCAATGTCCCAAGAATTGAGTCTTAAGATAAAATAAAGAGAAATCTTTCAGAAACAGTGCTAATGATGTATTAAATATAGTATTTTCTAGTGGAATGGGAGCCAAAATCCAAAATTAAAAAAAGTGACATTTTGAATGGTATTCTGAGGGTTAAGTTATTGTTGTTGTAACTCCTCTATAGTTTTCCTATATTATAGGATCATTTATCTTCACGAAATTCATTCCATTATCTCTTTTCTAAGCGAAGATCTACGATTTTGAAAAAAAAAAACTCGTGCTTTGCCTATAGTGCAACGCCTCTAGCCATTGTGTATCACAACTTTAAGTTAGCGATGCAAATATTTTTTAATCCCCCCCCCTTCGCCAAATCCTGGCTACGCCACTGCCAGAAAGTAATATTGACCTCAAAAAGAAAGAACTCATTTACTTATGTCTAATTCTTATGGGAAATCTAAAGGCTTGACGCTCGACCTCTTACAATTGTCTTAGAGAGGAGAGATTCATCGAGGATCATTACTATACCAGATGCTAAAATTTGAGTCTAATTCTGGTCGCATAGCAGAATTTTTTATTATTTTTTTGACGTGGTCTATTACATATAAATCAGTTTATTTTCATAGCCGTTTTCGGTGAAAAAAAAAACACATGAAAAAAAGTGGAAAAAGCATTTACGTGGCGAACTTGGCTCAGTGGGTAGACTATTGGCTTTGGACGCTGGGGTCGTTGGATCGAATCCCAGTGAAGAAGTCTGATGAAGAGATGTGTGGTGTTCTCCGAAATAGCAGGTGTAACTTTTATCAAAATTTAAATTGGTTTTTTTTTCACAAAAAGTTTTCATTAAAAACGGCCTCAATAAAAGTGTTAGAGAAAAACAATAATTTCCAACATACATATTTTATGAGAAAGAAAAGTCTTAAATGAAAACGCAAAATGAGTTGCAACCGAAGAATAATTATAACGAGAAAGTTTTAATTGTGCTCATTAAATATTAATTTATGGCAGGGCTTTATGACTCAAATTTTTTCCCACGCATTTTATGTTTTATTCTTTTTTCGCAGTCATTAAATTAAATGCGAAGACAGTGGAGAAGAAAAAGAGAATCCACGAAAAAGAGGTAAACTGACAGTGGAGGAGGTTGGTTGTAAGCTTGAAAGAAAATATGTATGCTAATATGAATGCTTTGTAATCGCGCAAGAGGCAAGCGAACAGGCATTTGAACCTGCTGCCCTTTAATACTTCAATTAATGTTGAAAATGCAGCAACTATCAGTTGAAGGAGTCAAGCAAAAGTAGCCAGTGCTGCAGAAAATAAATAATTGCAACTGCCCTAAACAACTAGTATGTATGACCGACCGAATTCGTTGAGTTGCTATGCACTGCACTGTGGCATGGAATACTTACTACAATGTTGCGTCGAAGCTGCGGTTTCTGCATGCACTCGCATATCATAATTATTATTCTACCGAAGAAAGGAGATAATTGTTGAGTTCAATAGAAGAGGGCAACTATTTGCGACTGTTGCATCGAATAATTTGTTGCAGTGAGTACTAGCAGGAGTTTGAAAGAAACAAAGAAGCTGCAGTACTAAAATGAAGGCAGCCAAGCAAATGGGCAGCAATTAAACATGATTCGATAGACATAGGAAAATTTACAATAAGGCAAAGGCAGAAAATTGAGAAGCCAACTATTTGTACAAAAAAAAAATGTTCCTGGTTCAAATGAAAGTTCATGCGATTGGGATAGCTCAACAATTTTAGAACAGCATTCACAAGTTTTCTCGGTTTGTAAAATTTATTTCATAAAATGCAACTTTATCAGCGTATGAATGTATATTGAATGAGTATTTATGTACATAAACGAATACAAATGTATGCACATTAGGGTGTCCCAAAGTTTTAGTTTATTTTTTGCCCAATTCGATATGCATACAGTCATTATAGCTTTCTTGAGCATGAAATGGATATATGTATAACTTCGATCCGATGTTTGTCGAGTTGAACCAATTTAGCCATGTCCGTCTGTTTGTATGCAATCTTTCCCTCAGTTTTCGAGATATTCGGCTGAAATATATATATATATTAAAATTTGGTAAGTGTATTTTAATGATGTATTAACCATTTGTCGGAATCGGAAAAATTGGATCACTTCAACATATTGCTCCCACACAACTGATTGTTCAGATATGAGATTTTTCATTATAACTCCTCGGTTTTCGTAACTACAGACATAAAACTTCGTNCAGTAAAAATGGCAAAGATCGGATCACCATAACCTATAGCCTCCATACAACTGATTTCAGATATTGGGGTTTACTTTAAAACGCCTTTATTTGGACAGCTATAACCGAGAAATTTCGTAAGCTATTTTCTAAATAATCATACAAAGTATATTGAAAAACTCGAAAAGATCGGTGCTGTATAAGTTATAGCTGCTATACCAGCGATAAAACAGCTAAAACCATTCAATTACGTTACCGTTTTTTTATATATATGTAACTCCTCTATCTATTTATGATGTGAATATACAAATTTTGTTTCGCTTCCAAACAACTAATTTCACTAATTTAAAATGCAGTAATCTGTTTAGTGGAAGAACCTCATATTGTCGATCCGATTTTTTTGTATTTTATTGTCTGTAGTATTTCTACTTGGGAATGACGAAATTTAAACGGATTTCGCTTTGTATTTTAGTTTTAATTTGAATCCAAAAGTTTATCTAAAATCGGACCAGTCATAAAAAAAAAAACATTTATAAAAAAAAATTTTGTTTTGTAGAGTAGTTTTGCACCAATAACCTTTCAACGCACGGCGCAAAATGGGACAACAGCATCCAAAAGTAGTGAAAACGGACTAACGAGTTCTGAATGGGAAATTACGCAGATGCATAGCAAAACATCTCACCAACCCAAATCAAAAAGAATTTTTCATAAAAGTACATAGTGACACTCATAGTACAATTGAGGTCTTGAGAGCCAGAGTAGCCTAACTGATATTTCAAAAAAAGTTAAGGCGCACCTTAAAATGCATTACTGGGGTCGAAACGGTAATATCCCGAGGCATGCCCTGTTAATTTATCTTTTACTGTAATATATAGCTTCACGAAATGGGGCGTTCTTAAAAAGTTTTTTGAGATAGGGCGTTTTTGAACTGGCTGCCGAGTTAGGTCGATTTTCCACTCAGCAGTCAAAATGTACATCTACTGACATTCATAAGACATTTTTACTTCAAATTGTACTACATAATTTTGTGATCATAAAATGTTTTGTTTCCAGAATTGTTGAATTCGCCCACCCAATGACTTCTTGCTCTTTCACGAAGGTTTCCTATGAGAACTGATCCATTTTAAACGCCGCCATGGTCAGACAATGCGCGATACCTCGATTTCTGTTTGGAAGAGTACATTCTGGTCAATTTTTTGGACCTACCGCAGCTCGTCAAGCTGGCCGACTCTCGATCAGCAGCTTACTAAGACCCCTTTTAGACACGTCAGGTCTTGATTTCAAGTCTGCTCTTTCGTAGGCGAAGGAAATGAGACGAATGTACTTTTCCCCTCTCTTCTCACCTCCTTCGCCTACGAACCGAGCAGACTTGAAAGCAAGACTTGACGTGTCTACATAAACGGGGACCTAAGTAGTAAAGGGCAGAGAATGCTCGGCGTTTGCGCTGCAGCCCCTACGGGTTGCTCCACTTTCATATAAGGAACTAGGTTTTGAGTTGGCAGGTGCGGTTACAACTGCTGTTGCGAGTTTATGCTGCCGTAGAAGAGCTCGGTAGTATCTATGAAGTTCTATGTAGTCGACCGGAGGTTGTGGCCACTGTCTGGCGCTCAGAAATCTCGTCTTACCCGAGCAGAGTTCCAATGTACCAGGTTAGGCTCACTAGCACCGTATAATACGCGTTATCCGAAGCACTCCGTTCGCGGCGAAAGGACTTTATTAAGCAAGTTAATTCCCGGCACAGGTCCTAGGATCTCCTATACTGGTGGTGAAAGAAGAAAAGGCAGTGAATCGTGCAAGAATTGTTGGCACGATGGATGTGCAAGATAACTGAGGATAAGACAGAAACCGTCGCGGCACTCAAAGATTAGCAGCAAAGCGTTTACCAGGCGGCACCACGATTTTAACCAAGCACAATTTTCTGGGACAACATAATGTACATAAGCACACACAAACACACAATAATATGCAAGTTCGTGCTGCATATCTTTTTTTATATCTGATTTTATATATAAGCTTGTGTGCATTTGTAATTAGCCAACGACAACAGCTCAAATACTTCCATTGTTGTTCTTGTTACTGTCAGTTAAAAAATTAGCAGCATTAGCAACAAGATTGCTACACGCAGCTTTGCTTCCTACTCTGCAGACCCGTTGTTGCTTCTAAATCAGCTTAGGGTTTTACAGCTGGTTACTGTGGTATTAGTGGGTGCGTACGTGTGTGTGTGTGTGTTTGTGTGTATGTCTGACTTTGGAGTGCCCCACATTGACCAGTTGCACACGACTGACTAAAGGTCGCATTTGCTGTCAGCTGCTGCTTGTCTACTTGTCTCTTGTGAGGTCGTTTTGGGGCGATCTTATTTCTGCCCTCTTCGATGTTCTTTTGTACACTTTTCTCCAGCACTTTGGGTGTTTGGTGTTTGGTGTAAATGTAAATTTATTTCTTGCTTGTATCTCGCTACGTACTTACTACAATTTATAGTGGCTTCAGCTGTTCCAGTACGATATTATATATGCAGTTATTTTTGTTTTTGTGATGTCATTTTAACAGTTTTGGATAACACAGCATCTTTGTGTTGAGAGACGAACAAAGTGAAACGGATGGGTAGTAAAATGATTATCAGAGATTACTCACACTTTGCGGTATTTGCTTGGTGACTTTTATTTGCCTTAAATAAATATTTCAACAAAAAAAAAAAAACCAAAACGGCGAAGAAGCGAGATTACGTTAAGATTTTGCAATAAAATATGTAAATATGTATTGGCAATTTTCGAAAGTTGTTTCATTAATGATTCATATATTTTTACCCGGAAATTGGATGAACTAAATTACCACATGATCACACCTAAAAATTTTAAATTTAATATAGGCAACCACTGGCAATTATCATTTTCATTAGAGATTCAAAAATTAAGATACGAATGATATTCAAGCTGTATTGTGAATTGGAGAGTTGGAGTGGAGTAGAGAAGCTGGCAGGTCACGGAATTAATTAATTACCTTCGAAAACCATTTGCCCGACAGAAGTGACTAGGAGCTTAATGTCGTTCTAATGCTGATGAAAACCCGATTGAAAACGGATGTCTGCAAAAAGGGCATAGAAACAGTATCTGGCATTTTTATTAAGATTTTTTTTTTTGGGAGTCCTACAGGCTCCCAGTTTACTGCATGTTTCCTAGTGGGCATGGTCGCCCTAAATCCATCTTAATTTGCCTTCGTGGTTGATAGTCGAGCTGCGATTCCTACCTTAAGCAACATCAGGTGGACTAATCGGCAGATTGCACTGTATCGCGCCCACTGGGCAAACCCTCAGAGTGCCACGCTCCCGTAGGAAACGTCTTTAATTTCTGGATTTTGGATTTTAAGACCCTAAAAAGTTGCAGTGGGTTAAATCACTTATTTCTGTTAAACTATAATCGTGCAATCGTGCACCGTACAAGGGCTTTGCAAAACTTCGGGAATACCCTAATTGTTTTGTTATGCTAGAGGCAAGAGTACCTTAGTCACAGTCCGACGAATTGAGAAGATATACCGGCGAGCTAGGGCTCTGAGGCTAAAAGCACGAGTCTCAGACAGCAAGAGCATCCGCCTCAGAAACATTAGTCGAAACTGGAGGTCGAGTAGTCTTCTAATTGGAGGTTAGTTGAAAAAATCTCCATTTAAAAATAGATGCTTCTGATATTCTGCTTTTCTGGATAGAGCGCAATGTAGTAAGATTTTTTGTATACATTCTTTTCCCAGACGTCGTTTGCTTAACTGTGGCATTAGGGATGCACCGGCCTTGATAAAGATATTAATACTATTATGTGGGTTGTGACATCACGGATTCCATTGAATATGATCTGATCGCTATTGTAGTCATAATGCAAGCTTTGCACCCTGCCTGTGTGTATATAAATCAGCGAACCGTATTGTACATTCATATCAGGATATATACCGCACTTTTATTTATAATTTTCTGGTAGGAATGCAAAGTATTGTACGTTTTTTTTAACTCAGTTTCCTATGCTTTTAAGATAAGTAGATTGAAACTAGAGCCCTTTACACTTATACTTCTGGTGAATAAAAATAATTTGGCCTTCGAGGGATTTGCGAGAAGGAATTACTAAGATGAATCCAACTCGTCCTCAAACCAGCTGTGGCATTAGGGATCCGTGACGACTTTAGGTCGCATCGCACCGCGAATAATGAAATGGAAGGGGGAATTAGTGAAGTGGTTTGATTTCGGTTCAAGGCGGCAATCGGTTATAGAGCTAAAAAGCAGAAGCAGCGACTGCATGCGACAGCTCAAAAAAACTATTTTCTATAGCGAAACTAATGCGGGACGTGCCTAATAAATTAGACACACTTTCGGGTACATGCATTTCGGAATCAAAACAAAGCAAGCATAATAAAATTTTGTAGCTGCTTGCTACATTATAAAACACTTTTACAAGCTAAAAGATAGTGAATAGAATGTTGCTTAGCTGATACATACAGACCTCTTTACATATGTACATATACGCAGTTTAAGTTATGTCTACTATGGGAAGAAAGCCAGCATCATTCTGTACATGAGTGGAAGTTTGAACTGTTGCCCTTAATCAAAATTCCTTTTACATGAGAGAAATTTGTTCTTAAGTATACATAAACATACACACATACATACATGCGGATGTGAGGCAGCAATACGTAATTATTTAAGGATGGATTCTTATCACACACGCTGAAGCTCTGAATAAAATCCTAGGGGTATTCAGGATCCGATGTATACTGTCTAGCATGGTGCATATATAGCATAAATGTATTTCCTTCTGCGGGAAAAAATTAAAAAACTTGTTTTTTATCTCGTATTCGCCCCCATAAATATGGTCAGCGTAACCATGCTAGACAGTATGCACCGGATCGTGAATACCCCCACCGGTTCTTGTTTGCTGTGCAGCTCAACGCAACATCTTGCCACGCACTCGAACAAAATGAGTAGGAAATTATGCTGCTTAATTAACGCAGCATGCCAACTGGTAATTAAAATACAAACATCGAATGCCATACTCCAACAAGCGGGCATCACGCATATGTACATTAGGCATATGACTTTTTTTTTAATTAGATATAAATATTAGAAGATGCGTAAAGATGAAAAACCATCCCAAAATTTTGTTTTTTTTTGTTAATTTGGTTCCCACAGAAAACTATAAGTAAAACAATTGTACTGAAAAAATAGGCAACAGAATTGCACTGGAACAGTTTCTAGGTAATCTGATTAAAAAAATCGAAATTTTGATGACCATTTTTTTTTAAGTTTAATTAGTTTGTGTGAACTTTGTGCAAGCTTTGATCGATATACATATATATTTTAAATGAAAATTATTACGGGGTGTGCATAGCTTAGTGGTTAGCGCTTCTGACTTTGCACATCGATGATGCGGGTTCGATCGCAGCTGAAGTCTAGAAAAAGAAGTCTGATGAGGAGATGTTGTGACCTCCGAAATAGCAGCTATATAATCTATATTTTTTTCAGTCAATTTTTTTCGAAGTTTCTGCGTGAACTTTTTTTTACCAAATTTTCAAAAAAAGGCAATTTTTGATAATTGTTCATAATTCATAAGAAAACTATGAGAAGAACATTGTATTGAAAAAGTCCATATGTATTGGAAAATTTCAAGTCAACGGAACAAAAAGAAAAACAAAAAAAAATTATAGATATGTAGTTTTTTTGGAATTACCTGCATTCCCTTTTTTTACCAAACTTTGACAAAAACGTTAAATTTGTTGGTTTTTTATCATTTCTTATCGTCATCCCCTCCTCGTTGGTATATTTAATTTTAGAAACGAGTCATATGCCTAATGTACATAAATATTTTTAAAATGTGCCTTCCCAGTGGCATAGTGGAATGTTTGGCCGATACATTATACGATGTTTAACTTTTTGAATCCACAAATGGAAACCACAAAACAAGCAAAAAAATAAAAAATCGCGCGTTCCACAGCGTTTGAACCAGTGGCGGTCGAATACGCACCGAGTCATTTACAGCAGCTGTTGAGATAACATCAAGTCGAATTCATATAAGGTGGTGCTACCAGAACCGCCGAATTTTGTTGTAATCCTTACGTATAACGTACGTATAAGTTATTCAAATTCTTGTTTTTGCCCTACGGCTACCACATTGTGTAAATTCGCCTTGAACATACTAATGAATTTATTCTCAAAAGCTTGGTTTCGCCTCTTGCTTCAAAACGACGCATTGTCAATACTACCGTTAGAAATGCTGGG
Organism: Rhagoletis zephyria; assembly: GCF_001687245.7. NCBI lineage: Eukaryota > Metazoa > Arthropoda > Insecta > Diptera > Tephritidae > Rhagoletis > Rhagoletis zephyria. The sequence goes on from NW_016157910.1 coordinate 12,848, forward strand.
ATACGGTTATCTCAATGACTTGGCTTCGAAAATACATTGCCTCTTCGTTTACACTGCAATGCATCTTTTCGTTCGTTAAATTGTACTTATGTGGACACGTCAATCTTTTTGCGATACAAAACTATTTTTCCACTGGGTTACTACAACTTAAGCGTATGCACTCAACACGTACTTACTGGGTACTTAAATGTCCGCTGAAGATGCTCGCTTATTGATAACATAAGCGTGGGGAAGACAAAGCCCATTCTGTGGTTTTGACAAAGTGAGATAACATTATTGGTACCCATTTACTACTGTCGATTGCTATGAGTTGACAATAATCACTTAGGAGTCGATGGAAATGTCACTACATACAAACTAAATTATATGATTTAAGATAACAGCCTCATGGATTTAATACTTCACTTCTTACTCCGTTAAAGCCAAGCAAGATCTTATTGCTTTCATTTATGTGTCTACTTAGGTGAATATTTGGAATATTTTAAAGACGAAATCTGTATAAGTTCATACGCGAATATTATCTTCCAGAACTGGACTACCCTGAACTTCTCGACCATTCCCCCAGCTGGCTGTAATTTATTATATGAAAATATCAAAGTAGTTAGTCAGGAGATATACAAATTTAGGGCATTAGTAAGAGAAATTCGAGCAAGGAAAATTTTTTTCCGAAAACAGTGCCAGTAAGTGGTTATTTTAGAAAATCGCTTTATTTAAGTTTGACTGTAACGTTTTTACTTATTTTTGCTTGCTGACTAACTTTATCGTTGTTAGTTGAAAAAATTTCTGACAATATTTTTTTTTACAAAAGAGTTACGCTCTAATGTGCTAGGTATGTTGAAATGCCCTTAGCACCTTTGCTGAGTATGCAACCGACAGGTGTTAAAGTAAACATCTCTGCCATTCTGTTAACAACACAAAACAACGCTCCCCAAACAAAGATGTAAAATGGCAATCAGTTTCACACCAACGCAGTTACAGTTAAACTTCACACATCAGTTTGAGATTGTGAAATTTGCACTGCTCTCTCAAGCGGGAAAAAATACGTGAATCTCTTAAACTGAAGGGGATTTTAGAGTGCCTGGAAAATATTCTAAATGTTCAAACGAAATATTTCTGAACACCTCTCGTTCGAAAAACATGTTTTAAAATTTCATATACATAACTTGTGTATAATTTGTCTAAATTCGACTTTACAAACAGCTGGCAACCCTCATCAAATAATTTTCAGGCTACAATCTCCATAAGTCTCTTTGGTCTTACGACTCATATTGATACACATACATATGTCAATTACCTTATTCACCTAATAAAAGTGGAATTTGATTTTTTAGATAGGTGGCAACCCTTCTGCCTGTAGTTTAGAAATAATACCTTTTTTAATTTTTTTAACTTACTAAAAGTAAATCTTGATACGCATCAACAGGCCAAGCACTTTAATTGGACAGCTCATTTTTTAAAATCGAATGATCCAGATTACCTTAATGCTAGAAGAAAACAAATTTTCAACTTCGAACTGCATGAAAGTTATTCAAAAACTATTTGCATTTTTGAATACATTAAGAAGCTACTTTTCATTTAAATCCGTCTATAATTCTATTTTTGGCCACATTTTATATAGAAGGGAAACACTGTGCGACGTCGGGAAAGTTGCTAGTCATTTCCCAAGCGCTCATGAAGTATGTATGACCCGTTTGGCCCGTGACAGTCTTTATATTAATATAATTCTGGAAGGAATTAAAAAAAATCATTTATTTATATACATTAGGGTGCATCACCCAAAAAGTTGCGCCTTTTCACTGGAATTATAAAATTTATTATAATATAAGAAGTACTTTGAAAGAATATTGAAATTTACGTGAACTAGACCGATTTGACAACTATTTCCAATAATCTCATTATTTTGATTGCGTTGATACAATTTTTAAAAATTGTATGCAGAGTTGATTTTTTAGAAAAAAGTATTTTTATAAACTAGTTTTACTTATAAAAAAAAACTCAAATTTTGGAGGTATTTTCAAATAGGTCCAGCTCACATAAACCATAATATTTTTCCTAAATGTTTGTCTTAAAATATATTAAATTTTATATTTACGGTGGGAAAACAGTACCGATTTTTTTGTATTTGATAGATGTAAGTTTTTCAACATTCAGTGCACGAACGAATGACAGGCAAGTCATTAATTGCGTGCTGATGTAAAAATTCTTACAAAGTTAAAGTACATAAACATAAAGATTTTTGAACTAAAAATATGTTTTTATTGCCAATAACCGTTAACTCAGCTGAATGCACAAGCAAACGCTATATTTACATACATAGTACAGAGCTGCGGAAGAATAAGTCAATGAAGCAAGAGTTGGCCGGAGTTATGAAGCAAGAAGCTTGTAAACAAATGCAATGGAAATTTTCGGATGTATGTACCCAGTCGGAAACAAGTGACTTTTTTTAAAATCAAACTAATTGAAAAACTACTTTGAAACAAGTGAAGTGAGTAAATGAAACAATTTGTGTCTTGGATGTATGAAAAAGCATCTGTGAAGTGCAGACCTAAAGCGTATTTAAATGAAACATAGTGACTTTAAAGTGTTTTAATCCAGATGCATTTTAAAGTAGTTGGAATCAAATGCAGAGTCGGACAATCGGCTTGCTGCTTGCACACAATTCAAACTGAACATTTGAAAGCACACTTACATGTCTGGCTGTGGCTGAGCGTGCAGAGGTGCTTGCTGTTATTTGTTAGCTTCCAGAAGGTGCGGGTTCAAATCCCATCAGAGGCAAAATGTTGAAATGAATTTTTTTTTTTTGGCTTCGAAATATGAAAAAGCATTTGTGAAGTGCAGAACGAATGCGTATTCAAACGAAAAATACTGACATTGAAGTTCTTTAAACCAAATGCATTTTAAACTAGTTGAAATAAAATGCAGAGTCGGATAATTGACCTGCTCCTAGGACATGGCCATGTTAATAAAGTTAGTTGCTTATATGAAAAAAGGAAGAACTCCAACCACTTATAGTTGGTAAAAAAGTACTTTTTAAATTGCTTTTAAAGTAGTTTTATTTCCTACAGGGTATTTTCTGTTATTTTTAAGTAGCAATAGTTTCGTTTGCATTTTAGTGGTACATACATATTTCTCTATTTTCCACGTCTGTTTAGAGTAGGGCGAATGAGAAAATTCATAATCATTTATTGCTTTCAATCTTTAAGGAAAATTCATGCAGGTGTTCAGCACATGTTTTTTTATGAATTTAGGTACTTTTTGTTTTTGACTTTTAAGCACTTCCCTCGGGTGTAAAATTTCTTTTGCAAAGCGCATAAATTACCATTTGATCGCATGTAAAGTTCGGATACGCAGTCAAAGATGTAAAGATACATATTTTTAGACTGCGCCTTATCTAGTTCAAAGAGGATGCTTGATGAAACAGTCGGCGCAGCTTTCTCATGCAGAGAAGGTCCTTTCAAAATTCTTATGAAGCTGGTGGCTTTGCTCGACGTCAATTAACACAGCCGATAAATTTCGCGAAAATACCAAATTCTGACATCTCGGTTAAAAGGAAACTTCTCTTTGTTCTCTCGAAAACGGCTTTGAAATCGACAAATAGATGGCGTATGTCGATCCTATTCTCGCGGGTCTTTTCCCGCTTGAATACCTGATCTATGGTGGATTTTCCAACTCTAAAGCCGCGCTGATAAGGCATGCGTCATCAGTTCATTGTGGGTGGGCGGGGTTACCATTTTCGTGCCTTGGGCAGAGCAAACATAAATTGCTGTCGTCGGACATGCGTTCATCTGACTTTATTCTGGATAAAAGTAGATGCATGTCTTCGTCAGTAGACTTGAAATGCTCAGTCGGCATGCAGTCAGCTCCAGCAGAGTGTCACTAAGTTGCAGAGAAAAATGATATCGCTTACAGGGTCGACAGAAAAAACGCCGGGGGTATGTAATGAGTGGGTAATGTGGCTCCACTGCTCGCATATTTCGGTTTGTTGAAGAGTGTTCTTTGAGACTGGGTGTGGGACGACTTCCATTTCTGTCTGTTGTGGCTGCAGTTTTTCTTGCATTGTTGGGCGCTATCCTTAGAGACTTCGCCTTTTTCTTTCATCGGGGCGTGGTCGCAAATAAGCGAGATGTTGAAGAATCGGGCAGTCCGTTAACCCTATTCCATGGTCGTAATAAAAAACGGGGTTTCATCTCCACTAGAAGTGGTTTGGACGTGGCGGATCCCAAACCCAGCGCGCAACCCACTGCGGTGAGGGAGTGGTTTCTCAAACGAATACACGTTTATATAGCGAGCTGCTTGCTTCAACTCAGACGCCTGCTACTTTAGTGAGCTCTTTAACGGAATAAGTCGGATTGGCACCTTCGAACCACCGATGAAAAAATTTATGAATATTAAACAAAAAAAGAAAAACTGTGCATACTGAGGATCCAAAGGTTATGCTAATCTAATGACTGGGAATGTACATTTCCAAGCACAGATTATTAATCGAGTAGAAACCATACTTTTGGGGTGCATTGAAATTTCTGGGAAAATGTATGCCTGTTAAAATGTTATGGATGTTTAAAAGGACTTAGCTGCAATACCGGTTAGCAGCTGGTAGTGTTGCTCATTAACACACACACACACACACACACACACACACACACACAATTGGGGAACAATTCCGTTGCTAAGAACTAATTCTGGGTAGCACAGCGATTTCTGGTTTGCGCAATATTTAGTATTGAGTCTATTAAATCTTGCTTGTGGCATATGAACTCAATATCCTGGATATCTCAATATTGTGGATAGCAATTTGCCAGACAGCTGCCACCTTCACGGCTCTCAAAATTAGAGTGAAATGACCTATTGTATGTACGTATGTGTGTGTGGCAATGAAATATTTACAACGGAAAGGATTAATTCCAAGAGCAAATACAAAACAAAAGCTTCTATTACATGGTACATACATACTTGGCTTTAAGTGATTACGGTGAACCGGAGTATTACAATCTTTGGCATAAATTCGATGGGAAAGTATGTAAACACAGTTAAGAATTGGTCGCTTATTATATACAATCAGCTATTGCTATTTGTGTTTTGTGTTTATTACCATAAATTGAAATACTCGCCTTGCAAAAAAATCACCAGTCTGGGATGGCTCCGATCTCAAACGCAGAGAAACCTCAGTTTAAGTTTGTCCACTATACCAGCCCCGCTTATGAAATTGTGTTACCTTAGTGCGTATATTACTCTACCATTAATTATAACTTTAAATGATAAGTCGAGGAACTCACAATAACCAATTCCAAGATTCAAAAAGCCACGTGGCTGTGTACGGATCAAAAAATGAGAAACCAAATGGGTCGTCTTGGGATAAACGGTAGGCACGCCTCCAGTGTTTTAGATGTACGTACACTAACTATGAGGCCCTAACATCGACTCGGACCACTATCTTGTGGCAGCTAACATACACACAAGCCTCCTGGCAGCAAGACTACTTGCGTCCACTAATTGAAGGAAAGCTAAACGGCGAAAAGCTGCGATCACAACAGCCGGCGAGCGCCAAGGAACAGTTAATCCGACGAGGAATGTCACGCAACTGCTGAGAAAGAGGATGTGGATACAACGCGAGTTAGGTGGGACCAATGTAGGAAGCTGAAGAGAGAAGTATCTTCCGCGAATAAAAGAGATAATGAAGTACGTGAGCGTGTTAGGCAAGTATGGAGGCGAGGAGTTTAAAACATGTAGAATATGGGTCGTCGATGAAGAAGGGTGACCCCCAAATGCGCTACTACAGCGGAATCAGCCCCCTGTGCTTTTGGAGTTGAGGTTACATCGCGCGTATTATGTGAATGACTGAATTCCGCCGTCAACCAACTGATAGAGCATAAAACTTTGGAAAATACCCGTCAGTGGACGATCGACACGCCAGCTGATGAGGCGGCTGGCTCTTTGATGCATTTGTGAAGGCAAGTACCGGAGACGATGAAAGGATGAGCGGCATGAGCTTCGCAACGACATTGTTCAGCGAATAAAAATAGTAAAATGGTTCTGGTCTCGTTTTAGACGTGATATTTAGGAGTATAAAGAAAAAAATAGTATGTATAAAGAAATTCGAAAGAAAAGTTGCAGGTTTTTAAAATTAAAAATATATTTTCAACTGATCTTAACAGATCCTGAAAATTTCAAAATGTTTTTTAAGATATGATATTGGGAACCTTGAAAACAGTTATGTATGTTAAACAATCTTTATTTAATTGAACGTTTTTTTAAATTTAGAGTTTGTAATTTTTTTCAAAAAATCATATTTAAAACGAATGTGAAAATTTTAGAATCCTTTAGGATCAGTTACAGCAATTATATAAAAGTTGGCCCAAAATTTAAATAAGTTGTTCCTTACACGATTTTTTAAATTTTAAGATTCTCTAATTTTTTTGTTTTCCATGTTTTTTTGTATACCCAACCTTTACAATGAGACCAGCACCACTTTTGTAACTGAGATATTCAAAAAACAAGTAAGAGCAGCGCTGTCTTCGGCTATGCCGAAGGCTTCATACCTTTCATGAACATCTGCAAATCTTAATTTGACAGATTACTGATTTTGAATACATCTGCATACATCGATAGAGGAGTTACATACTTATATAAAAAATCGCATCTAAACAATCAGAGGTATGGAAGATATACTTTATATGGCACCAATCTAAGTGATTTTCACTGCTATGTGATCGGTATGTAAACCGGTAACACAATTTATTGGGTTTAGTTTCCTACATAAAGGAGATATATGGCAAAAACTGGTATCTGAACAATCAGTGCTATAGGAGATAAAGCTTATACAGCATAGATTTTGACGATTTTCTCAGTAGACTTTGTATTATTATTTATAAAATATCTTACGAAATTTATCGGTTTTAGCTGTTCAAATAAAGGAGTTTTACAGTAAAATCCCATATCTGAACAATCAGATGTATGGAAGATATATGTTGTAGTCATCCGATCCTTGTTATTTTCACTGTAAGTATTCTGTTAATAATGAGTGAAAATGGTGCGAAATTTCATGTTCCTAGCTGCATAAATGGAGGAGTTATGATAAAAGACCTCATATCTGAACAATCAGTTGTATGGGGGCTGCAGGTTATAGTGACCCGATCTTTGTTATTTTCGCTGTAAGTCTTCTGTTGATAATGAGTGAAAACAGCGCGAAATTTCATGGTCCTAGCTACATAAATGGATGAATTATAACGAAAAATCTCATATCTGAACAATCAGTTGTATGGGAGCTATAGGTTATAGTGACCCGATCTTTGTAATTTTCACTGTAAGTATTCTGTTGATAATGGGTGCAAGTATTGCAAAATTTCATGTTCGTAGCTGCATAAATGGAGAAGTTATAATGAAAAATCTCATATCTGAACAATCAGTTGTATGGGAGCTATATGTTATAGTGGTCCGATTCTTCCGGTTCCGACAAATGATTAATACATTATAAAAATACACCCACCTACCAAATTTGATCCGGATATCTCGAAAACTGAGAGACTAGATTGCATACAAACAGACAGACAGACGGACAGACGGACATGGATAAATCAACTCAGCTCGACGTTCTGATCATATAAGTATACATTTTAATGGGTCTATCTCGTTTTGTTCTGGACCAAAGTTATAATACCATTTCATGCTCATGAAAGGTATAATAAACTTGCAAATGCGGAAAGTTATGAAATTTTGAACTTGAATTTTTTTTGCTTTTCCTTTGGCGGAACTGCATCTAAATAAAAAAATTGTCGATTCCAGCCATTGGCCGATTTGACATGTACTGACTATATGTAAATAATTACATATCTATATATTATAATAAGAGTTAAGTGAAGAGAGAAAGGAGCTGACGAACCTTCGCGCGTGTCTATTATGAGTAATTATAAAAATCAATCGAAAATCCGACTTGATAACTCTTTAATTGGTTTTAAACAATGTGCACGCAATGCCTGAAGCCCATTGTGCCGCCGCCTCATAAACTACCCTGCAGAAAAAAAAATTATCCATTGATTAAAATAACCAACTTCTAGTTAGCTTTTTGCGGGATATCGATAAATAACCAACTTTTCATTAGCTATGACAAAACTAACTTCAAGTTAGTCGTAAAGTCGTACAGGAGTCATGCAGACGTTATCGGCAGTTCTTTTCCTTTACAAGCTTCCATTTGAATATCCTCCTACAAAAAATACTTTCAATACCCTTTTTTTCTGCACTTTGCAGATTCTTTTTCGAATTTAGGACAAATAAAACAAAGATCGAAGTTTCATATTATGTCCAAATTGTATATTATGTCCAAAAGTAATTAGCTACAAATTAGTTGACATGTAATGCAAAGGAAACCAGGGACCACTAATTTGCGGCCATCGCCCTTCAAATGTAGTTAGTTAAGGCCAGAGGAATTAGTTAGTAAATAGTAACCTCTAGTCGACTGCTAATTACTTAATAGTTAGCTACACACTAGTCTCATTTCCTGCAGGGTATGTACAAATAAATAAGTTAACAATAATAATTTTCATAGTTACCTCATTGGCTGTAGTTAATAGTTATAGGGTAATTAAATGGTCGTCAATGAATAAATAATAGAGAATTGTAAAGTGGCACAAAGTAGAAAGAGCTTTTAAAAAATAAACAGAAAAACTAGGCAATTTAAAAATATCCATTTCGTGAAATCGGTTGCAGCTGTGTTTGTAATTCCACTTGGTACTATTTCCCTTTCACTTACAGTAATCACCGAGCACTGCCAGAATAAGGACACACTTGGTTTAGAATGCAATACTAGGGTGGATCTTCTTTGTCGCGTTTAATTTACTTTCGGTGAAGTCCTAAATTTTCGATTGTTTAACTTTGAAGTCCAAGGAGCACGTCAAATAATGTATGGCAGCCAAACTGAATACCAAATTGCTATAAAGTACCGTTTAAGAGTCACCTTAATGCGCCAATTTTCTGTTTAAGCAATCAGTGTAACATGTTCGACATAAAAAGGACGAGACTTAATCAGCTGATCACTGCAATTTACTCCAATCCAAGCAGCACTGTTAGCTTCACTTGGAATCGACTTGTTTTTGTTATTTCAACCTGGCAAAAGAGCAAAACTTCAAAGGCATTTCAAGTGTTGTTTACAAGCGGAAGTTTCATTCGTTGCATTCGGACATTGATTGTAGATACAATTCGAACGTGACAGAAGTAGAAAAACACACAGCCAATTGGAGCCTGAATACACTAAAGCAATATGATTGTGCAAAAAGTAAACATGAACCTTTGCTTACTTCTTGCTTTGCTTGTAAGTGGTTTACTCAATTTTGAAGCAATAACCTGCTGTGCTCTTTACTTGACTCTTTTTGCAAAGCTACACAAATTTCTTTCAATTTTATAGCAGCTGATTTGATGGTTGAGCTTGTGCTTCTTGAAAATTTCATTCTAAAAATTTAGAAAAAAAAGTGGAAAAGCTGAAAGCGATAAAGCATTGCAAGACCAAACATTAAAAGCAAAAGCATGCCATTGAGAAAGACTAGGAGAAAATTTGAAGCGCGTAATTCTTTGTGCTCTGTGTTTTTTGCATTTCTAGTGATTGTGATGAATGCTTGGATTTCAATCCAGCAAAAAATGATCGGTTGAGAAATATGTGTTAGGGTCTAACGGTAAAAAGTTGGGAAGCTTTGGTAAAATTGTAAAATATTTTTTACCAAGTTTGCAACAAAAAAGCTCGCTAAAGGTTCATAAATTAATACCAGTTTCAGATTTGATAACCTCAATGTCCAGATAGTATCGGCCAGGCTGGAAAAATGCGGACTTTCTAATTCCAAAACTAAGTATGTATATATGCTGGAAAAGCGTGGTTAATGAATATACCAAACCGCAAAGGCCAGACGGAGGAACTCCGTGCCAGTGATCACAGATACGTATCAATGTTGGTTGGTTGGTTGCAGTGCTTTCTAGAAGCTGGCTATAATACTATTACAGTCAATTGTGGCAATTTTGATACCCTTATCGTGGGAAGTGTTTCGCCTAAGTACTCCCTATTTTGTTTGTCGCAACTATCTTGATTGTCTTAAGAATTTGCCAAGTTTGTTTTGTGTCGAGTACGCAAAAGGTCTGGATATTCACGCAGGACATGTTGGACGCTTTCTTCGCTATAGGGTAGTGCTATTTCTGAACACTTCTGCCCTTGATATATTGGGCACGTGCCTCTTTTCACCCTATTGTAGTCAAGCCAGAGGTCGATTTTTATAAATAGCCAATCCAAAGAAATGTAGACTGATTGCTCTTTGAATTATTCCAAGAGGGCAGTCCAATTCCACCGCTTTAGATTCATTCGAATGGATTTCGCCATATTATCACCCTTCACATTGCCTTCGATGTTCCTGTATCCAGGAAATAAGACAGGACAGACCGCCTGTTGATCGAGAAATTTGGCGCAATCCCTTATTGCATTCTTTAACTAGCTTTGATTTGGATACCGGAGATGATGTTGCCCATAATGCCGCCTGGCTGTCAGAATATATTGTTGCTTTATTTTTGTACCCGAATCTATTATTTAAGATTTTACAGGCATCGAAGTGCCTAGTCGCCAAAGGGCGTGGATGTCATAGCCACCTCTTTCAGGTGAAGATCGATGGGGATCAGGTTAGAGCTTCTGTTGGGAAGGATCTTAGTGGACCCATTACACATGAATGCGCATTGGTATACAGATGTTTTAAGGATGGAAGGTGAAGCGTGTGCTGGTAATTATGGGCCTGGAAATAAACTTGCAAATGAAATAGGCATATGGTACGCAGTGTTCGTGGCTGAAGTATTGGCAAGGGAACTATTTTGAGGGTCTCAGTAGGTTTTCATGGAACGCCATGATTCCTATAGGTAGTATCTCAGAACACAGTAAACGATAGGTACCTTTAGCCAGATCAGAGATTTCGGCTCTGTGGCTGCTATCAAATCTCTCAAATCTAACGGAACAACGTCCGAAGTAGCCATATAATACAGGAAGACTCTCAACCTGCTGGCACAAAACTGCTCCTTGACTGTTGGACACGGATACAATCCTGGCAACTGCCTACCCTGGCGATCTCTGCCATCGTCCTACCCTGGCCAACACGCGCAACCAATTCTTCAACAAGTACTTTCTAGGTTCTTTAGCCGACTTGAACTCTGCGAACGTCCTCGACTTTTTGTGCTATATAAAACGCACTTGGTGGTTCAATTACTAAGGGAGGGAAAGAAACAAATGGCTTCGGCCAGTGGTATCACAACGGGGTTTGTTCCGCGCGGAGGCGGCCACTCTAACCTAACCTAAGTGCTCACAGCCGATACAGTTTTCATGTGCACCGAACTGGTGCGACCACAGAGTCAGTATGCCGGTGCTAACTTCCGAACATACTATGTATTATTTGTGATTGTCCGACCTCGGACTGACAAAGTTTAGTTCATTTTGACGCAACTACAGTCGAACTTTTCATACTAAGGAATTCGCCTATCAATGCATTTCTAGGATTTATTGAGGTAACCAAAGGAGTCTTGGCTAATAACGGTAAGGCAGTCTCTTTGACTATAAGACCAACTACTTAAAATACGCTGCGACTATTCTGCATCTGCTTACATTTTTTTTTTAACTATTGAAAACTAGATGTGTGCAGCACAATCCTAAAGGGAAGTAATTTTCTACATCTTTTGCAACCTATATTTTCTGGTCAATATGTCGCAGATGCCAGTTGCTAAAATGAATTTGAAAGCCTTAAACATAAGTGGACTTACCCACATTTTTTTGCGGAACTAAAAAGTGCATACACACATATGTATGTACACATGTAACCACACAAAAGAAACACACAACAAGGAGAACGATAAAGTAAAGCAGTGGAAACAAAAATCGACTGGTATTTTTATGCTAAAAAATGCCAAAGCGCATTGAACGACCTCAAACAAATGGGCGAACAAATTTGCTACAGCAGTGCCCGTAAAGCGTATAGGCGGTGGCAGTATAGGTAGGCAGCGGTAAAGGAGCGTACATACATATAACAAAAGTGGTTAGGCGATAGAGTGGGGAAGTGGTGTGGATTGGGCAAAAGTGGATTTCGCAGCGCAACAATTGGTTGCAACAGCAGTATTTGTGTTGCATACTCACGCAGATTTATGTACCCTGCAGTAAAATTGAGAGACAGTCTGGCAAATCGCTAGTTCTGAACTACATATTTCAGAACTATCTCTGAACTGGTGCAAACCGGGTGCAGAGCGGGACAGTTGATACTTGCGGGTGTAAGTGTACAAATTCTCACTTCTCGTACAATACGAAAGTAGTCAAAAACCTAGTTGTGACAACATTGATAAATTGCGATTACGGAATTTTATAAAATATCGACAGATTGTAAAAAACCGGAAACTTTTCTCTAAAAAAAGTCCAAACGGACGTAATGTCAGTAATGCAATGCGACAATATTTCGTTGTCGAATCTAGTTCTACGCTAGTTCTGAGCTAGTCAGATTTTTTGTAGGGTATGTATAACATGTACCTACATACATATATGCGAGCTTTGTTTCCGTATACACAATGTCCGTTTCCATGTAATTGTTTGCGTTAACGCTGCCCCGCATTTTGGCACACTTATTTTTTTTTGTCGGTCGATTGGTAAACAATGGCGATTGTTGCAGACAAGTAACTGAAAGCAACAACAATAGCATTTATGGGGCCATATTGTATGGGCGTGTGCTAGAAAATTTCTATGCGAAATTGTTGAAATGAAACGCAAAACATTTTAGAAAAATTTCCATCTTAAACTTTTAGGAGCTGTATATGTGCAAAAAACGCGATTTGGGTCCGTATAAGAAGAGGAATACAAATACGAATATAAGTACGAATACGAATACAAGTACGGATACGAATACAAGTACGAATACGAATACAAGTACGAATACGAATACAAGTACGAATACGAATACAAGTACGAATACGAATACGAGTACGAATACCAGTATGAATACGAATATGGACACTAAGTCCTTATTAAATTACAGAAACGGCAGGCAATGACACACCTCCGAGTGTATCTCTGCCTTAAGTAACCTACTCTTCAAAGCTGCCTATCTGCAAAAGTGCTTTGTCGTCCCTAGCTGGTTTTCGTATTTGGAGCTTTTTCATTGTAGGCAATCCATAGCTTTCTGGCGTGGGAGTCAACAGAGACCCAACGGAGAAAATTGTCTCCGTAGCATAGATTTGGAGGATCCTCGATTTGCTTTTTATTTGCATAAGTCGCTTTCTTCGGATATATTAATGGCGATTCTAAAAATCCATTTGGTAAATCTGCTTCCTGTGCTCGTTACCAGAATGTATTTTAACGGCACCCATCAATGCATCATAGCTGTAGCATTCCTAGTCGATAACAGTTCGTAAGATTTTCGCTGCTGGTCCTTTCAATGCAACAAGTAATGCAGGGCCTTTATGCTCCACGCCCCGATTGTTTGCTGTAGGTAGCCGTCTTTTCGACATGGAGCTTAAAAATCCTGCCGTCAAAGGTTGCAGCTTTTACCTTGGGAGCACTTGCCGAAGTAACTGGAGGATTCAACTGCAAATCACGGAGACGCTCTTCCAAACTAACTATCTTGGCCTCGACTTTATTTTTACCATTTTACCCTGTTTCTACTCGATATTATATTATGTCTCCTTCAGTAATGCATTATCTCCAACTAAATTCTCTACGCAACTGGCGTAACTTTTGCAATTATGATGAAATAACTCACGACAACTGCAGCATCTGTGGCTTCAGTGCTTACCGCTGGAATTGGAATTTGTGACAAGCGTGTGTGCATCAGGAATGAAATTGCATCCACTAACAAATTGACGTATAGACGAGCTAATGCCCACCTATCTCTTAGGACGAGATTCAACTGCCGCGAGAGACACGCGTTGTTCTATAGCTTCGACCACTGCGTTCAAAAAATCCCGTCGCAACATAGTTCACAATCGGACAGCCAATTGCCTTGTACGTTGCAAACTATGTCGTTGCTTTTGACCCCGGTGCAGCCGGAAAGGACCTTGTTGCTGAGTTTTGGGTTGTTTACCATCGGAATTGGTGTACTATCGCCCTTAATGCCTAGTGGAAGCCTGATCTCTTTCATCTAAGAGGCGAAAAGGGTCGCCGTTGATAATGTTGTGGGGAAGGTTAAGTTCCGTGCGGTCAAGAAGTGAGAAAATTCGGAGAGGTAGCCGTTTACTTTCGAGCAGAGTCATCAGTGTAATAGGTGAGGCAAACTCCTTCCGCTTGCTTAGACAGCTTCGAGATGTAGAAGTTAAACAACAGCTGGGTTACGAAACGTCCCTTTTTTCATTTCTTCGTGGTTTGGAGGCTTGATCTGGGGAGGCAGCAGACCACTGCCGACAGCACAGATAATTCGCTGATCATCGTTGGAGTCCCTGTGGGAGGCAGAAAGCTCCCACGTCTTTTAGATCAATATTCGTGGATCTCTCCTCCACCTACTTAGATAAACACGCATGCTCTTACTTTTCTTCACTCTCGATGCCTTCCCCTTCCATAGCCTCCCGCAACCGTGATACTAATTCTGCTTTGTGTCCTGGCATGGATAAATCTCGTTTTGTTAACTCCTTTTTGAGTTCCGGGCATCAAATTTCGGGATTTTCAAGACTTAATCTTCTCACTTCTGACACCCATTGTTACGTTTTTTCCTTGTTACTCAACGATTTCCTTCGGATTCGATCCCTTATTTGTTAAATAAAACAACTGCTTACCGTACAACTAACTTTACTGTACTTCAAATTTATTACAAAACTCTTTTACGCTCTTTATCTTCACAGATAGATTGCTGTTTTACAACCATACTTTCTGAGCTCAGTTGAAACGCGCTTTATAAACCTTTGTCGCGCACTGTTCTAGTTAACATTCATGGCAGCTCTGGCATGTCCTTATAGAAAGCTTTCATAGTCGAAACACATGTCTTTCTACCGGAAACTTCGATCCTTCTTCTTGGTTTTTCTGATTTGGTTGGACCTCTCATTCGTGTTTTGTAGCATTCGCCAAAGTATTAACCAAACATGACCTTAAAAGGCGTCAAAATAATTTATGTTATAACGTCGATCTGGCAACGATACACAGCGTTAAAAAAACACCTACCAAACGGAGGCAGGGTCCCTAAATATATGACAACACTAAAACGCATATCGCAAATAAAGCCGGAACTCTGATAGCAAACTTTTCACGAAACCAATTGGTTTTCAACAGATTGACCCGCACTTGTGTGAGTATATAACTATGTACAGTATGTTAGATAATATGAGTACAACAAAACTAGTTCGAGCATACAAAGTGGAAAACTGGAAAACAAAGGTGAAACAACAAACCAATAGACTCAGTTGGCGTAACAAAATGAAAGAATCCAAAGCAGAATTGTTTTCGGCATGGAATGCACAGCAATACTGAACATAGACGAATACGTGGAAAAAGTGAATCGGCCAGAACAACAATAAAAATAAACATTTATGTACATACATATGTATATCTACAGTTACTTTACAAAAGACTGCAGCAATGCAGTTAGTCAGCGGAGGTAGAGCCTTTGGGTTGGACAATCAGTCAACAAGACAATTTGTCAGCCAAGCACCCAACATTGAGTGGCAAAAACCGATGCTGGTAGCCGCACCTAACCGGCAGTGTTCAAGCCACACTCAGCCCGCTCTACAATCTGCAAAATGACCTTAAAGCCAGACCTGCACACATATGTATGTATGTATGTACATGGAGGCTTTTACCAATGTTATGGGCAATTTTGAATGATTGTGGCTCCACGCCGCTCTCTCTCTCAAAATCTACCAGAGTCGCTATGAGCTGACCACTGACCACCATACATACTACATACATACATGTACACAAGCTGATGAGTAATCGTTAAAAGCTGTAAGGCTTAGTAAAAGTAATCAGTTTAGCGCTGATGCCAGCTGCAAGCTGCCAACTGCCAACAGGAGCTCCAACGGCAATAATAGTTAGGGCATATGTTTGCCCTGTCAGCGATGGGCCATGAATTTGTTGCTGTTGTTGGAAATCATGAAATCAGCAACCAACAACAACAACAGCAAGAAAATTGTCTGAAACAATGAAAAAAAAAAATATTAGCGTGGAGAATGGAGAAAAGAAATGGGGGAAAAACAGAGTTGAGGAATTTACCAAATAAAAAAAAACTTAAAAAATAATACACGTAAAGAACAGACAAAAACGGGTTTAGAAAAATAATTAACGAAAGTACAGGGCAGAGCGTATGACAGGCACCACCGGCAAGCAGAACTGGTTTGACTGGCTGACTGGCTGGCTGGCTATGGAGTAGCTGCACTGGACGTTGGCAAGCAAGCCCTTGTAGCCATAGCATTAGACATACAGACATATTGTACACACATATTTTGTAAGTAAGTAAGTAAGTAAGTGCAATACATAAATAATAACCAACTTGGAAGCTTGTTTGCCATGAAAATACTTTGCCAACTAGTTTTGTTGGTGTTGCATGCAAGTACGTTAATGCTGCCACTGCATGTTGCATGCAAGTGCTGCAATATCAGGTCCAAGAGGCTACATTTCTCATCATTGTTTGAACTCTTTGCACTGAGGTCGCATCAAGTGTCCAACGGTCATTATCTGGTATTCTTTTAGTTTTTGTTTTCATATCTACGACTTTTCATTATTTTTAATTGTGGCTGTTTGTGTTGGGTTCTGCTAGCAATCAGCGTATCCCAAAGGCGCTAGGCGCATAATTACTTTTGTGCGCATCGTTGCAAAGCGAGATAGTCCCCATTTTACCTTAGATGCACTTATTTAATTAGTTTTTTGTTCTTGCAATCGTTTTATTTAATTTTTTTTGAAATAATTTTTAATAGGAAATATGATGTTGTTGCAACACGCAACTTAAAAGATTGCCTCATTTACTCTCAAAAATTAATTATACGTTTTTTTTTCCAAGACAAAATTAATTTCAAGTACGCCGTGTTTCAATGACAAATAGAGAAATCCGGTTATGTATATGTATGTGTGTACCTTGCGTTTTGTACTTATTATGCGACATTGCAGGATAAGGGTATGCAAGCTGGTCTATTGCAAAACTGTGGATGTTTTTTTTCCTTATTACTTTCTTTGGCACAAACGCGTCCAGGATGGTATTTTAAAGGGTTTTGATAGGACACAGAACTAAAGTTTCTATTGAAATTGCGAGATGACCCAGTTTGAC
The DNA here is from genome assembly GCF_001687245.7 of Rhagoletis zephyria. Taxonomy (NCBI): domain Eukaryota; kingdom Metazoa; phylum Arthropoda; class Insecta; order Diptera; family Tephritidae; genus Rhagoletis; species Rhagoletis zephyria. The sequence continues at coordinate 30,076 of NW_016157910.1, forward strand.
AGCTATAAATGCTAGAAGTCATGACTTGCCAGAAAGAAAACCCTAAAAAAGTTAGAAAATCGCTTTCTTAGTTATCTTTTTAGGCAAATAAGTGGCCATGAAGGTCCCCTCTAATAGCCAAGGAGTGTTTTGATACTTTTTAGGCAGTCCAGGCTTTTAGCTATCGGTAGAAAGGACATTAACCTCTTAAACACAGCTGGCATCCGATTATTCGCCGGCTATACAGGATTGACCGCATCCAGTTGATTTACCTACAGAGCCAGAATGCTGACGTTGCTTTAGGAATAGCCACACATCGAATCATAACATAAACGAATGATCAACATAGCCAAATGGGGACCCGCCGCCTTGAGGGTGGACTGATTTGTCTTTCCGTATGCCTACTTCTCTGAGTCTTACAGTAGACACCGATACAATAGGTTTGTAATCAGATGGAGGGCTTCTGTAGATTAAGTTGTCACTACTCCTGTTGTCACGAACTCTGCCTATGTATATGATGATATTGGTTACGTAAGGTTGTCCACGAAACCAGGGAACAGTAAAATAAGATCACACGGACCACTCCCAGAGTAAAAAGCTTGGATTAGGACGATATGTCTCTCCGAGAAGCAGATAACAGGAGTGAAAGACATGCTCCATTTGGAACATCATCAACTCATCAACGTTTTGAGAACAAGGGAAGCTAAAAAACTGATTGGACGAAAATCATTACCGTAAACGTGCCTTCGCCTTTCAGATTTTGGAATGAAAACTCCTTCAGAACTCGGACTTTTATAAGGCATAAATGACTTTAACGCCAGTGACATTATAGCTCCTGTGAAATTTGAGTTCGCTATGTAGTGATTCCAACCATATCCCACTTTCTCAGAGTTTCCCGCAAAATTAGTGTTAACAAGCAACTTGAGTGAATCCTCCTCAGATTCTGAATGAATCGACGGCACTACGCAGAACCGATGAACAGGGTTAGTGCTTGGATAATAACCTACTCAGCTTGGCCCTATCCCCTTATACTCTCGAAAGCGTCGCCATGCTGCTTCTTTGATCAACGTACATATTTCGGTATTTAAATTTTTTTTTTTTTAAATCTTGGTATGGCTTCCAAGAGCGTTAGAGAAGCCATTTGGTGGTCACTGCCGACCCACAGTACCAAAGCCAAGGTATAAAATATTGTGCGCGAAATTACCACACTGACGCACAAAGATGCAGTGATTAAGATTTCGATCGATCTTTAGTTTCAACAACTTGTTCTACTACAAACTGGCTTAGACCCCAAACACCAGTTGAAACGATATGTTGCAATACCGGCAGCTGCTGCAAGAACTTCATTGCCAACTAAGCTATTTAACATTCCACAAAATGTAACCAGTTTTCCTCAACATTGATACACAAATAAGTACGCAGTCATCATGCGGCGGCTAGACAAAATGAATACCGCATGTTGCCGAACAACCGCGATAGCAATAGAGGAAGAAATGTTCGCGATAATTTTTACAATTGTAAATGCTGCGCTATTCGCACATTGCTTAGTACTAAATATTAGGCAGATAGACGCATCAGCATACTCAGCACACTGACATTAGGCGCATTAATAGATGTTTATGATTGTGAAAGCAAGAAAAAAAAAAACAAAGAAACTTGCAACAGCAAAAGTGAATGCCGTGGCATAAGAATTCAACATCAAGTGCGTTGCATCGAGTCTACACAAATTCGAATTGTCTGCACTGCACTTACAATAACTGAAAATGGGCAACAGAAAACAGGAAACTATTCAAGCCAGTTCGCTTTATTCGCAACAAGGCAATAATAGAGAAGAATGAAAGAAGCTATAGCAATGCAATGAGAAACGCAGTGCCAGCGTTTAAATGAAATTCTATGACTGCAATGTGTTGCAGCTATTACTTTTTTTTTGTTTGTGTTGGTGGCCAGAAATTAAATGGTCGATTGCTGCTCGCGGCATTTGCGCTCGCTTGCTTTTCAACTAAATACACGCGTTCTTACACATAGTATGTGTACATTAGGGTGCATCACACTCCATACAAAAAAAATAAAAATAAAATTTTTTCATAAAATTCATTACATTTTGTGACTTCGGTGAAAATATTACGGAAAAATATGAATATATACATACAGCAATAAAATTAGTTTTAAAAAATATTTTTTCGGTAAAGTCAGTTCAGAGATGAAGAGCTTAAGCTTAGAAAGACTGCAAAAAATAGTTTAAAAATTTATAAACGTAATCAAACTAATAAAATTTTTCGAGGTACATATTTTAAAAGCGGTTCAGGTCACGTAAGTCTTAATTTTTTCCGAAATATTTTAGCGGCTGTCTTATAATTCCGATGGAAAAAGAGTGCTGACTTCTTTTTCCATGAAGAGTGATGCACCCTAATGTATATGCATGTGTAAGTGTTTGCATTAAGTCTTGTGCTGTTTGCTGCTGTTGCAATATTTTTATTAGGTTGACTGTGCACGGTGGGCAGGAAGCAAAGATAGGTTGCATAAAAATGTCGACAACAACTGAAAGCAGGGTTGTATTTGTTGATATTTTTAGGTTAAGAATCCCTTTGAATTGAAATCCTAGCTGCTCCTGTTTTAAAGATATCCACATTTTACATAGTTATGATAGGACCGACTTTTGCGAAAGAGAAAAACATCCTTGTGAATTAAATATTCAACAATGTATGTGTGAGTAAATGTGTGTATATATATTATGTGAAAATATAAGTTTATGTAAGTTTTTAGCCGGTTTCAATCGTTTCCAAGGCGCACCACGTAGAGGCAACTTACTTTGCACCTCTTTGTTCTTTTTTTGGTTTTA